>NW_028175773.1:1785000-1800000 GCF_949987555.1 Borostomias antarcticus
CTATCTATCTATCTATCTATCTATATGTCTCTATCTCTATCTATCTATCTAGTGACTCTCAGGGCGGCGCGGCCCCCTTTTATACCCTTCCTGGACGATGAAGATGTTCCTGCACATGAAGATGTTCCTACACAGCAGCCATTGAGGATGTTCCTACACAGCAGCCAATGAAAATGTTCCTACACAGCAGCCAGATTGTGACATCACAGAGCATCCCTGTGATGTCACAATCTGGCTGCTGTGTAAGAACATTTTCATTGGCTGCTGTGTAGGAACATCCTCAATGGCTGCTGTGTAGGAACATCTTCATTGGCTGCTGTGTAGGAACAGTATCATTGGCTGCTGTGTCTATCTATCTATCTATCTATCTATCTATCTATCTATCTATCTATCTATCTATCTATCTATCTATCTATCTATCTATCTATCTATCTATCTATCTATCTATCTATCTATCTATCTATCTATCTATCTATATGTCTCTATCTCTATCTATCTATCTAGTGACTCTCAGGGCGGCGCGGCCCCCTTTTATACCCTTCCTGGACGATGAAGATGTTCCTGCACATGAAGATCACAATCTGGCTGCTGTGTAGGAACATTTTCATTGGCTGCTGTGTAGGAACATCCTCAATGGCTGCTGTGTAGGAATATCTTCATTGGCTGCTGTGTAGGAACAGTCTCATTGGCTGCTGTGTCTATCTATCTATCTATCTATCTATCTATCTATCTATCTATCTATCTATCTATCTATATGTCTCTATCTCTATCTATCTATCTAGTGACTCTCAGGGCGGCGCGGCCCCCTTTTATACCCTTCCTGGACGATGAAGATGTTCCTGCACATGAAGATGTTCCTACACAGCAGCCATTGAGGATGTTCCTACACAGCAGCCAATGAAAATGTTCCTACACAGCAGCCAGATTGTGACATCACAGAGCATCCCTGTGATGTCACAATCTGGCTGCTGTGTAAGAACATTTTCATTGGCTGCTGTGTAGGAACATACTCAATGGCTGCTGTGTAGGAACATCTAAATTGGCTGCTGTGTAGGAACAGTCTCATTGGCTGCTGTGTCTATCTATCTATCTATCTATCTATCTATCTATCTATCTATCTATCTATCTATCTATCTATCTATCTATCTATCTATCTATATGTCTCTATCTCTATCTATCTATCTAGTGACTCTCAGGGCGGCGCGGCCCCCTTTTATACCCTTCCTGGACGATGAAGATGTTCCTGCACATGAAGATGTTCCTACACAGCAGCCATTGAGGATGTTCCTACACAGCAGCCAATGAAAATGTTCCTACACAGCAGCCAGATTGTGACATCACAGAGCATCCCTGTGATGTCACAATCTGGCTGCTGTGTAAGAACATTTTCATTGGCTGCTGTGTAGGAACATCCTCAATGGCTGCTGTGTAGGAACATCTTCATTGGCTGCTGTGTAGGAACAGTATCATTGGCTGCTGTGTCTATCTATCTATCTATCTATCTATCTATCTATCTATCTATCTATCTATCTATCTATCTATCTATCTATCTATCTATCTATCTATCTATCTATATGTCTCTATCTCTATCTATCTATCTAGTGACTCTCAGGGCGGCGCGGCCCCCTTTTATACCCTTCCTGGACGATGAAGATGTTCCTGCACATGAAGATGTTCCTACACAGCAGCCATTGAGGATGTTCCTACACAGCAGCCAATGAAAATGTTCCTACACAGCAGCCAGATTGTGACATCACAGAGCATCCCTGTGATGTCACAATCTGGCTGCTGTGTAAGAACATTTTCATTGGCTGCTGTGTAGGAACATCCTCAATGGCTGATATGTAGGAACATCTTCATTGGCTGCTGTGTAGGAACAGTCTCATTGGCTGCTGTGTCTATCTATCTATCTATCTATCTATCTATCTATCTATCTATCTATCTATCTATCTATCTATCTATCTATCTATCTATCTATCTATCTATCTATCTATCTATCTATCTATATGTCTCTATCTAGTGACTCTCAGGGCGGCGCGGCCCCCTTTTATACCCTTCCTGGACGATGAAGATGTTCCTGCACATGAAGATGTTCCTACACAGCAGCCAGATTGTGACATCACAGAGCATCCCTGTGATGTCACAATCTGGCTGCTGTGTAAGAACATTTTCATTGGCTGCTGTGTAGGAACATCCTCAATGGCTGCTGTGTTGGAACATCTTCATTGGCTGCTGTGTAGGAACAGTCTCATTGGCTGCTGTGTCTATCTATCTATCTATCTATCTATCTATCTATCTATCTATCTATCTATCTATCTATCTATCTATCTATCTATCTATCTATATGTCTCTATCTCTATCTATCTATCTAGTGACTCTCAGGGCGGCGCGGCCCCCTTTTATACCCTTCCTGGACGATGAAGATGTTCCTGCACATGAAGATCACAATCTGGCTGCTGTGTAGGAACATTTTCATTGGCTGCTGTGTAGGAACATCCTCAATGGCTGCTGTGTAGGAATATCTTCATTGGCTGCTGTGTAGGAACAGTCTCATTGGCTGCTGTGTCTATCTATCTATCTATCTATCTATCTATCTATCTATCTATCTATCTATCTATCTATCTATCTATCTATCTATCTATCTATCTATCTATCTATCTATCTCTATCTATCTATCTAGTGACTCTCAGGGCGGCGCGGCCCCCTTTTATACCCTTCCTGGACGATGAAGATGTTCCTGCACATGAAGATGTTCCTACACAGCAGCCATTGAGGATGTTCCTACACAGCAGCCAATGAAAATGTTCCTACACAGCAGCCAGATTGTGACATCACAGAGCATCCCTGTGATGTCACAATCTGGCTGCTGTGTAAGAACATTTTCATTGGCTGCTGTGTAGGAACATACTCAATGGCTGCTGTGTAGGAACATCTAAATTGGCTGCTGTGTAGGAACAGTCTCATTGGCTGCTGTGTCTATCAATCTATCTATCTATCTATCTATCTATCTATCTATCTATCTATCTATCTATCTATCTATATGTCTCTATCTCTATCTATCTATCTAGTGACTCTCAGGGCGGCGCGGCCCCCTTTTATACCCTTCCTGGACGATGAAGATGTTCCTGCATATGAAGATGTTCCTACACAGCAGCCATTGAGGATGTTCCTACACAGCAGCCAATGAAAATGTTCCTACACAGCAGCCAGATTGTGACATCACAGAGCATCCCTGTGATGTCACAATCTGGCTGCTGTGTAAGAACATTTTCATTGGCTGCTGTGTAGGAACATCCTCAATGGCTGATATGTAGGAACATCTTCATTGGCTGCTGTGTAGGAACAGTCTCATTGGCTGCTGTGTCTATCTATCTATCTATCTATCTATCTATCTATCTATCTATCTATCTATCTATCTATCTATCTATCTATCTATCTATCTATCTATCTATCTATCTATCTATATATATCTATCTAGTGACTCTCAGGGCGGCGTGGCCCCCTTTTATACCCTTCCTGGACGATGAAGATGTTCCTGCACATGAAGATGTTCCTACACAGCAGCCATTGAGGATGTTCCTACACAGCAGCCAATGAAAATGTTCCTACACAGCAGCCAGATTGTGACATCACAGAGCATCCCTGTGATGTCACAATCTGGCTGCTGTGTAAGAACATTTTCATTGGCTGCTGTGTAGGAACATCCTCAATGGCTGCTATGTAGGAACATCTTCATTGGCTGCTGTGTAGGAACGGTCTCATTGGCTGCTGTGTCTATCTATCTATCTATCTATCTATCTATCTATCTATCTATCTATCTATCTATCTATCTATCTATCTATCTATCTATCTATCTATCTATATGTCTCTATCTCTATCTATCTATCTAGTGACTCTCAGGGCGGCGCAGCCCCCTTTTATACCCTTCCTGGACGATGAAGATGTTCCTGCACATGAAGATGTTCCTACACAGCAGCCATTGAGGATGTTCCTACACAGCAGCCAATGAAAATGTTCCTACACAGCAGCCAGATTGTGACATCACAGAGCATCCCTGTGATGTCACAATCTGGCTGCTGTGTAGGAACATTTTCATTGGCTGCTGTGTAGGAACATCCTCAATGGCTGCTGTGTAGGAATAACTTCATTGGCTGCTGTGTAGGAACAGTCTCATTGGCTGCTGTGTCTATCTATCTATCTATCTATCTATCTATCTATCTATCTATCTATCTATCTATCTATCTATATGTCTCTATCTCTATCTATCTATCTAGTGACTCTCAGGGCGGCGCGGCCCCCTTTTATACCCTTCCTGGACGATGAAGATGTTCCTGCACATGAAGATGTTCCTACACAGCAGCCATTGAGGATGTTCCTACACAGCAGCCAATGAAAATGTTCCTACACAGCAGCCAGATTGTGACATCACTGAGCATCCCTGTGATGTCACAATCTGGCTGCTGTGTAAGAACATTTTCATTGGCTGCTGTGTAGGAACATCCTCAATGGCTGATATGTAGGAACATCTTCATTGGCTGCTGTGTAGGAACAGTCTCATTGGCTGCTGTGTCTATCTATCTATCTATCTATCTATCTATCTATCTATCTATCTATCTATCTATCTATCTATCTATCTATCTATCTATCTATCTATATGTCTCTATCTCTATCTATCTATCTAGTGACTCTCAGGGCGGCGCGGCCCCCTTTTATACCCTTCCTGGACGATGAAGATGTTCCTGCACATGAAGATGTTCCTACACAGCAGCCAGATTGTGACATCACAGAGCATCCCTGTGATGTCACAATCTGGCTGCTGTGTAAGAACATTTTCATTGGCTGCTGTGTAGGAACATCCTCAATGGCTGCTGTGTTGGAACATCTTCATTGGCTGCTGTGTAGGAACAGTCTCATTGGCTGCTGTGTCTATCTATCTATCTATCTATCTATCTATCTATCTATCTATCTATCTATCTATCTATCTATCTATCTATCTATCTATCTATCTATCTATCTATCTATCTATATGTCTCTATCTCTATCTATCTATCTAGTGACTCTCAGGGCGGCGCGGCCCCCTTTTATACCCTTCCTGGACGATGAAGATGTTCCTGCACATGAAGATCACAATCTGGCTGCTGTGTAGGAACATTTTCATTGGCTGCTGTGTAGGAACATCCTCAATGGCTGCTGTGTAGGAATATCTTCATTGGCTGCTGTGTAGGAACAGTCTCATTGGCTGCTGTGTCTATCTATCTATCTATCTATCTATCTATCTATCTATCTATCTATCTATCTATCTATCTATCTATCTATCTATCTATCTATATGTCTCTATCTCTATCTATCTATCTAGTGACTCTCAGGGCGGCGCGGCCCCCTTTTATACCCTTCCTGGACGATGAAGATGTTCCTGCATATGAAGATGTTCCTACACAGCAGCCATTGAGGATGTTCCTACACAGCAGCCAATGAAAATGTTCCTACACAGCAGCCAGATTGTGACATCACAGAGCATCCCTGTGATGTCACAATCTGGCTGCTGTGTAAGAACATTTTCATTGGCTGCTGTGTAGGAACATCCTCAATGGCTGATATGTAGGAACATCTTCATTGGCTGCTGTGTAGGAACAGTCTCATTGGCTGCTGTGTCTATCTATCTATCTATCTATCTATCTATCTATCTATCTATCTATCTATCTATCTATCTATCTATCTATATATATATATCTATCTAGTGACTCTCAGGGCGGCGTGGCCCCCTTTTATACCCTTCCTGGACGATGAAGATGTTCCTGCACATGAAGATGTTCCTACACAGCAGCCATTGAGGATGTTCCTACACAGCAGCCAATGAAAATGTTCCTACACAGCAGCCAGATTGTGACATCACAGAGCATCCCTGTGATGTCACAATCTGGCTGCTGTGTAAGAACATTTTCATTGGCTGCTGTGTAGGAACATCCTCAATGGCTGCTATGTAGGAACATCTTCATTGGCTGCTGTGTAGGAACGGTCTCATTGGCTGCTGTGTCTATCTATCTATCTATCTATCTATCTATCTATCTATCTATCTATCTATCTATCTATCTATCTATCTATCTATCTATCTATCTATCTATCTATCTATCTATCTATCTATCTATCTATCTATCTATCTATCTATATGTCTCTATCTCTATCTATCTATCTAGTGACTCTCAGGGCGGCGCAGCCCCCTTTTATACCCTTCCTGGACGATGAAGATGTTCCTGCACATGAAGATGTTCCTACACAGCAGCCATTGAGGATGTTCCTACACAGCAGCCAATGAAAATGTTCCTACACAGCAGCCAGATTGTGACATCACAGAGCATCCCTGTGATGTCACAATCTGGCTGCTGTGTAGGAACATTTTCATTGGCTGCTGTGTAGGAACATCCTCAATGGCTGCTGTGTAGGAATAACTTCATTGGCTGCTGTGTAGGAACAGTCTCATTGGCTGCTGTGTCTATCTATCTATCTATCTATCTATCTATCTATCTATCTATCTATCTATCTATCTATCTATCTATCTATCTATCTATCTATCTATCTATCTATCTATCTATCTATCTATCTATCTATCTATCTATCTATCTATCTATCTATCTATCTATATGTCTCTATCTCTATCTATCTATCTAGTGACTCTCAGGGCGGCGCGGCCCCCTTTTATACCCTTCCTGGACGATGAAGATGTTCCTGCACATGAAGATCACAATCTGGCTGCTGTGTAGGAACATTTTCATTGGCTGCTGTGTAGGAACATCCTCAATGGCTGCTGTGTAGGAATATCTTCATTGGCTGCTGTGTAGGAACAGTCTCATTGGCTGCTGTGTCTATCTATCTATCTATCTATCTATCTATCTATCTATCTATCTATCTATCTATCTATATGTCTCTATCTCTATCTATCTATCTAGTGACTCTCAGGGCGGCGCGGCCCCCTTTTATACCCTTCCTGGACGATGAAGATGTTCCTGCACATGAAGATGTTCCTACACAGCAGCCATTGAGGATGTTCCTACACAGCAGCCAATGAAAATGTTCCTACACAGCAGCCAGATTGTGACATCACAGAGCATCCCTGTGATGTCACAATCTGGCTGCTGTGTAAGAACATTTTCATTGGCTGCTGTGTAGGAACATACTCAATGGCTGCTGTGTAGGAACATCTAAATTGGCTGCTGTGTAGGAACAGTCTCATTGGCTGCTGTGTCTATCTATCTATCTATCTATCTATCTATCTATCTATCTATCTATCTATCTATCTATCTATCTATCTATATGTCTCTATCTCTATCTATCTATCTAGTGACTCTCAGGGCGGCGCGGCCCCCTTTTATACCCTTCCTGGACGATGAAGATGTTCCTGCACATGAAGATGTTCCTACACAGCAGCCATTGAGGATGTTCCTACACAGCAGCCAATGAAAATGTTCCTACACAGCAGCCAGATTGTGACATCACAGAGCATCCCTGTGATGTCACAATCTGGCTGCTGTGTAAGAACATTTTCATTGGCTGCTGTGTAGGAACATCCTCAATGGCTGCTGTGTAGGAACATCTTCATTGGCTGCTGTGTAGGAACAGTATCATTGGCTGCTGTGTCTATCTATCTATCTATCTATCTATCTATCTATCTATCTATCTATCTATCTATCTATCTATCTATCTATCTATCTATCTATCTATCTATCTATCTATCTATCTATCTATCTATCTATATGTCTCTATCTCTATCTATCTATCTAGTGACTCTCAGGGCGGCGCGGCCCCCTTTTATACCCTTCCTGGACGATGAAGATGTTCCTGCACATGAAGATGTTCCTACACAGCAGCCATTGAGGATGTTCCTACACAGCAGCCAATGAAAATGTTCCTACACAGCAGCCAGATTGTGACATCACAGAGCATCCCTGTGATGTCACAATCTGGCTGCTGTGTAAGAACATTTTCATTGGCTGCTGTGTAGGAACATCCTCAATGGCTGATATGTAGGAACATCTTCATTGGCTGCTGTGTAGGAACAGTCTCATTGGCTGCTGTGTCTATCTATCTATCTATCTATCTATCTATCTATCTATCTATCTATCTATCTATCTATCTATCTATCTATCTATCTATCTATCTATCTATCTATCTATCTATATGTCTCTATCTAGTGACTCTCAGGGCGGCGCGGCCCCCTTTTATACCCTTCCTGGACGATGAAGATGTTCCTGCACATGAAGATGTTCCTACACAGCAGCCAGATTGTGACATCACAGAGCATCCCTGTGATGTCACAATCTGGCTGCTGTGTAAGAACATTTTCATTGGCTGCTGTGTAGGAACATCCTCAATGGCTGCTGTGTTGGAACATCTTCATTGGCTGCTGTGTAGGAACAGTCTCATTGGCTGCTGTGTCTATCTATCTATCTATCTATCTATCTATCTATCTATCTATCTATCTATCTATCTATCTATCTATCTATCTATCTATCTATCTATCTATCTATATGTCTCTATCTCTATCTATCTATCTAGTGACTCTCAGGGCGGCGCGGCCCCCTTTTATACCCTTCCTGGACGATGAAGATGTTCCTGCACATGAAGATCACAATCTGGCTGCTGTGTAGGAACATTTTCATTGGCTGCTGTGTAGGAACATCCTCAATGGCTGCTGTGTAGGAATATCTTCATTGGCTGCTGTGTAGGAACAGTCTCATTGGCTGCTGTGTCTATCTATCTATCTATCTATCTATCTATCTATCTATCTATCTATCTATCTATCTATCTATCTATCTATCTATCTATCTATCTATCTATCTATCTATCTCTATCTATCTATCTAGTGACTCTCAGGGCGGCGCGGCCCCCTTTTATACCCTTCCTGGACGATGAAGATGTTCCTGCACATGAAGATGTTCCTACACAGCAGCCATTGAGGATGTTCCTACACAGCAGCCAATGAAAATGTTCCTACACAGCAGCCAGATTGTGACATCACAGAGCATCCCTGTGATGTCACAATCTGGCTGCTGTGTAAGAACATTTTCATTGGCTGCTGTGTAGGAACATACTCAATGGCTGCTGTGTAGGAACATCTAAATTGGCTGCTGTGTAGGAACAGTCTCATTGGCTGCTGTGTCTATCAATCTATCTATCTATCTATCTATCTATCTATCTATCTATCTATCTATCTATCTATATGTCTCTATCTCTATCTATCTATCTAGTGACTCTCAGGGCGGCGCGGCCCCCTTTTATACCCTTCCTGGACGATGAAGATGTTCCTGCATATGAAGATGTTCCTACACAGCAGCCATTGAGGATGTTCCTACACAGCAGCCAATGAAAATGTTCCTACACAGCAGCCAGATTGTGACATCACAGAGCATCCCTGTGATGTCACAATCTGGCTGCTGTGTAAGAACATTTTCATTGGCTGCTGTGTAGGAACATCCTCAATGGCTGATATGTAGGAACATCTTCATTGGCTGCTGTGTAGGAACAGTCTCATTGGCTGCTGTGTCTATCTATCTATCTATCTATCTATCTATCTATCTATCTATCTATCTATCTATCTATCTATCTATCTATCTATCTATCTATCTATCTATCTATCTATCTATATATATCTATCTAGTGACTCTCAGGGCGGCGTGGCCCCCTTTTATACCCTTCCTGGACGATGAAGATGTTCCTGCACATGAAGATGTTCCTACACAGCAGCCATTGAGGATGTTCCTACACAGCAGCCAATGAAAATGTTCCTACACAGCAGCCAGATTGTGACATCACAGAGCATCCCTGTGATGTCACAATCTGGCTGCTGTGTAAGAACATTTTCATTGGCTGCTGTGTAGGAACATCCTCAATGGCTGCTATGTAGGAACATCTTCATTGGCTGCTGTGTAGGAACGGTCTCATTGGCTGCTGTGTCTATCTATCTATCTATCTATCTATCTATCTATCTATCTATCTATCTATCTATCTATCTATCTATCTATCTATCTATATGTCTCTATCTCTATCTATCTATCTAGTGACTCTCAGGGCGGCGCAGCCCCCTTTTATACCCTTCCTGGACGATGAAGATGTTCCTGCACATGAAGATGTTCCTACACAGCAGCCATTGAGGATGTTCCTACACAGCAGCCAATGAAAATGTTCCTACACAGCAGCCAGATTGTGACATCACAGAGCATCCCTGTGATGTCACAATCTGGCTGCTGTGTAGGAACATTTTCATTGGCTGCTGTGTAGGAACATCCTCAATGGCTGCTGTGTAGGAATAACTTCATTGGCTGCTGTGTAGGAACAGTCTCATTGGCTGCTGTGTCTATCTATCTATCTATCTATCTATCTATCTATCTATCTATATGTCTCTATCTCTATCTATCTATCTAGTGACTCTCAGGGCGGCGCGGCCCCCTTTTATACCCTTCCTGGACGATGAAGATGTTCCTGCACATGAAGATGTTCCTACACAGCAGCCATTGAGGATGTTCCTACACAGCAGCCAATGAAAATGTTCCTACACAGCAGCCAGATTGTGACATCACAGAGCATCCCTGTGATGTCACAATCTGGCTGCTGTGTAAGAACATTTTCATTGGCTGCTGTGTAGGAACATCCTCAATGGCTGATATGTAGGAACATCTTCATTGGCTGCTGTGTAGGAACAGTCTCATTGGCTGCTGTGTCTATCTATCTATCTATCTATCTATCTATCTATCTATCTATCTATCTATCTATCTATCTATCTATCTATCTATCTATCTATCTATCTATCTATATGTCTCTATCTCTATCTATCTATCTAGTGACTCTCAGGGCGGCGCGGCCCCCTTTTATACCCTTCCTGGACGATGAAGATGTTCCTGCACATGAAGATGTTCCTACACAGCAGCCAGATTGTGACATCACAGAGCATCCCTGTGATGTCACAATCTGGCTGCTGTGTAAGAACATTTTCATTGGCTGCTGTGTAGGAACATCCTCAATGGCTGCTGTGTTGGAACATCTTCATTGGCTGCTGTGTAGGAACAGTCTCATTGGCTGCTGTGTCTATCTATCTATCTATCTATCTATCTATCTATCTATCTATCTATCTATCTATCTATCTATCTATCTATCTATCTATCTATCTATCTATCTATCTATCTATCTATCTATATGTCTCTATCTCTATCTATCTATCTAGTGACTCTCAGGGCGGCGCGGCCCCCTTTTATACCCTTCCTGGACGATGAAGATGTTCCTGCACATGAAGATCACAATCTGGCTGCTGTGTAGGAACATTTTCATTGGCTGCTGTGTAGGAACATCCTCAATGGCTGCTGTGTAGGAATATCTTCATTGGCTGCTGTGTAGGAACAGTCTCATTGGCTGCTGTGTCTATCTATCTATCTATCTATCTATCTATCTATCTATCTATCTATCTATCTATCTATCTATCTATCTATCTATCTATCTATCTATCTATATGTCTCTATCTCTATCTATCTATCTAGTGACTCTCAGGGCGGCGCGGCCCCCTTTTATACCCTTCCTGGACGATGAAGATGTTCCTGCACATGAAGATGTTCCTACACAGCAGCCATTGAGGATGTTCCTACACAGCAGCCAATGAAAATGTTCCTACACAGCAGCCAGATTGTGACATCACAGAGCATCCCTGTGATGTCACAATCTGGCTGCTGTGTAAGAACATTTTCATTGGCTGCTGTGTAGGAACATACTCAATGGCTGCTGTGTAGGAACATCTAAATTGGCTGCTGTGTAGGAACAGTCTCATTGGCTGCTGTGTCTATCTATCTATCTATCTATCTATCTATCTATCTATCTATCTATCTATCTATCTATCTATCTATCTATCTATATGTCTCTATCTCTATCTATCTATCTAGTGACTCTCAGGGCGGCGCGGCCCCCTTTTATACCCTTCCTGGACGATGAAGATGTTCCTGCATATGAAGATGTTCCTACACAGCAGCCATTGAGGATGTTCCTACACAGCAGCCAATGAAAATGTTCCTACACAGCAGCCAGATTGTGACATCACAGAGCATCCCTGTGATGTCACAATCTGGCTGCTGTGTAAGAACATTTTCATTGGCTGCTGTGTAGGAACATCCTCAATGGCTGATATGTAGGAACATCTTCATTGGCTGCTGTGTAGGAACAGTCTCATTGGCTGCTGTGTCTATCTATCTATCTATCTATCTATCTATCTATCTATCTATCTATCTATCTATCTATCTATCTATCTATCTATCTATATATATATATCTATCTAGTGACTCTCAGGGCGGCGTGGCCCCCTTTTATACCCTTCCTGGACGATGAAGATGTTCCTGCACATGAAGATGTTCCTACACAGCAGCCATTGAGGATGTTCCTACACAGCAGCCAATGAAAATGTTCCTACACAGCAGCCAGATTGTGACATCACAGAGCATCCCTGTGATGTCACAATCTGGCTGCTGTGTAAGAACATTTTCATTGGCTGCTGTGTAGGAACATCCTCAATGGCTGCTATGTAGGAACATCTTCATTGGCTGCTGTGTAGGAACGGTCTCATTGGCTGCTGTGTCTATCTATCTATCTATCTATCTATCTATCTATCTATCTATCTATCTATCTATCTATCTATCTATCTATCTATCTATCTATCTATCTATCTATCTATCTATCTATCTATATGTCTCTATCTCTATCTATCTATCTAGTGACTCTCAGGGCGGCGCAGCCCCCTTTTATACCCTTCCTGGACGATGAAGATGTTCCTGCACATGAAGATGTTCCTACACAGCAGCCATTGAGGATGTTCCTACACAGCAGCCAATGAAAATGTTCCTACACAGCAGCCAGATTGTGACATCACAGAGCATCCCTGTGATGTCACAATCTGGCTGCTGTGTAGGAACATTTTCATTGGCTGCTGTGTAGGAACATCCTCAATGGCTGCTGTGTAGGAATAACTTCATTGGCTGCTGTGTAGGAACAGTCTCATTGGCTGCTGTGTCTATCTATCTATCTATCTATCTATCTATCTATCTATCTATCTATCTATCTATCTATCTATCTATCTATCTATCTATCTATCTATCTATCTATCTATCTATCTATCTATCTATATGTCTCTATCTCTATCTATCTATCTAGTGACTCTCAGGGCGGCGCGGCCCCCTTTTATACCCTTCCTGGACGATGAAGATGTTCCTGCACATGAAGATCACAATCTGGCTGCTGTGTAGGAACATTTTCATTGGCTGCTGTGTAGGAACATCCTCAATGGCTGCTGTGTAGGAATATCTTCATTGGCTGCTGTGTAGGAACAGTCTCATTGGCTGCTGTGTCTATCTATCTATCTATCTATCTATCTATCTATCTATCTATCTATCTATCTATCTATCTATCTATCTATCTATCTATCTATCTATCTATCTATCTATCTATCTATCTATCTATATGTCTCTATCTCTATCTATCTATCTAGTGACTCTCAGGGCGGCGCGGCCCCCTTTTATACCCTTCCTGGACGATGAAGATGTTCCTGCACATGAAGATGTTCCTACACAGCAGCCATTGAGGATGTTCCTACACAGCAGCCAATGAAAATGTTCCTACACAGCAGCCAGATTGTGACATCACAGAGCATCCCTGTGATGTCACAATCTGGCTGCTGTGTAAGAACATTTTCATTGGCTGCTGTGTAGGAACATACTCAATGGCTGCTGTGTAGGAACATCTAAATTGGCTGCTGTGTAGGAACAGTCTCATTGGCTGCTGTGTCTATCTATCTATCTATCTATCTATCTATCTATCTATCTATCTATCTATCTATCTATCTATCTATCTATCTATCTATCTATCTATCTATCTATCTATCTATATGTCTCTATCTCTATCTATCTATCTAGTGACTCTCAGGGCGGCGCGGCCCCCTTTTATACCCTTCCTGGACGATGAAGATGTTCCTGCATATGAAGATGTTCCTACACAGCAGCCATTGAGGATGTTCCTACACAGCAGCCAATGAAAATGTTCCTACACAGCAGCCAGATTGTGACATCACAGAGCATCCCTGTGATGTCACAATCTGGCTGCTGTGTAAGAACATTTTCATTGGCTGCTGTGTAGGAACATCCTCAATGGCTGATATGTAGGAACATCTTCATTGGCTGCTGTGTAGGAACAGTCTCATTGGCTGCTGTGTCTATCTATCTATCTATCTATCTATCTATCTATCTATCTATCTATCTATCTATCTATCTATCTATCTATCTATCTATCTATCTATCTATCTATATATATATATCTATCTAGTGACTCTCAGGGCGGCGTGGCCCCCTTTTATACCCTTCCTGGACGATGAAGATGTTCCTGCACATGAAGATGTTCCTACACAGCAGCCATTGAGGATGTTCCTACACAGCAGCCAATGAAAATGTTCCTACACAGCAGCCAGATTGTGACATCACAGAGCATCCCTGTGATGTCACAATCTGGCTGCTGTGTAAGAACATTTTCATTGGCTGCTGTGTAGGAACATCCTCAATGGCTGCTATGTAGGAACATCTTCATTGGCTGCTGTGTAGGAACGGTCTCATTGGCTGCTGTGTCTATCTATCTATCTATCTATCTATCTATCTATCTATCTATCTATCTATCTATCTATCTATCTATCTATCTATCTATCTATCTATCTATCTATCTATCTATCTATCTATCTATCTATATGTCTCTATCTCTATCTATCTATCTAGTGACTCTCAGGGCGGCGCAGCCCCCTTTTATACCCTTCCTGGACGATGAAGATGTTCCTGCACATGAAGATGTTCCTACACAGCAGCCATTGAGGATGTTCCTACACAGCAGCCAATGAAAATGTTCCTACACAGCAGCCAGATTGTGACATCACAGAGCATCCCTGTGATGTCACAATCTGGCTGCTGTGTAGGAACATTTTCATTGGCTGCTGTGTAG
>NW_028175773.1:1805000-1917500 GCF_949987555.1 Borostomias antarcticus
TCCTGGACGATGAAGATGTTCCTGCACATGAAGATGTTCCTACACAGCAGCCAGATTGTGACATCACAGAGCTTCCCTGTGATGTCACAATCTGGCTGCTGTGTAAGAACATTTTCATTGGCTGCTGTGTAGGAACATCCTCAATGGCTGCTGTGTAGGAACATCTTCATTGGCTGCTGTGTAGGAACAGTCTCATTGGCTGCTGTGTCTATCAATCTATCTATCTATCTATCTATCTATCTATCTATCTATCTATCTATCTATCTATCTATCTATCTATCTATCTATCTATCTATCTATCTATCTATATGTCTATATGTCTCTATCTCTATCTATCTATCTAGTGACTCTCAGGGCGGCGCGGCCCCCTTTTATACCCTTCCTGGACGATGAAGATGTTCCTGCACATGAAGATGTTCCTACACAGCAGCCATTGAGGATGTTCCTACACAGCAGCCAATGAAAATGATCCTACACAGCAGCCAGATTGTGACATCACAGAGCATCCCTGTGATGTCACAATCTGGCTGCTGTGTAAGAACATTTTCATTGGCTGCTGTGTAGGAACATCCTCAATGGCTGATATGTAGGAACATCTTCATTGGCTGCTGTGTAGGAACAGTCTCATTGGCTGCTGTGTCTATCTATCTATCTATCTATCTATCTATCTATCTATCTATCTATCTATCTATCTATCTATCTATCTATATGTCTCTATCTCTATCTATCTATCTAGTGACTCTCAGGGCGGCGCGGCCCCCTTTTATACCCTTCCTGGACGATGAAGATGTTCCTGCACATGAAGATGTTCCTACACAGCAGCCAGATTGTGACATCACAGAGCATCCCTGTGATGTCACAATCTGGCTGCTGTGTAAGAACATTTTCATTGGCTGCTGTGTAGGAACATCCTCAATGGCTGCTGTGTTGGAACATCTTCATTGGCTGCTGTGTAGGAACAGTCTCATTGGCTGCTGTGTCTATCTATCTATCTATCTATCTATCTATCTATCTATCTATCTATCTATCTATCTATCTATCTATCTATCTATCTATCTATCTATCTATATGTCTCTATCTCTATCTATCTATCTAGTGACTCTCAGGGCGGCGCGGCCCCCTTTTATACCCTTCCTGGACGATGAAGATGTTCCTGCACATGAAGATGTTCCTACACAGCAGCCAGATTGTGACATCACAGAGCTTCCCTGTGATGTCACAATCTGGCTGCTGTGTAAGAACATTTTCATTGGCTGCTGTGTAGGAACATCCTCAATGGCTGCTGTGTTGGAACATCTTCATTGGCTGCTGTGTAGGAACAGTCTCATTGGCTGCTGTGTCTATCTATCTATCTATCTATCTATCTATCTATCTATCTATCTATCTATCTATCTATCTATCTATCTATCTATCTATCTATCTATCTATCTATCTATCTATCTATATGTCTCTATCTCTATCTATCTATCTAGTGACTCTCAGGGCGGCGCGGCCCCCTTTTATACCCTTCCTGGACGATGAAGATGTTCCTGCACATGAAGATGTTCCTACACAGCAGCCATTGAGGATGTTCCTACACAGCAGCCAATGAAAATGTTCCTACACAGCAGCCAGATTGTGACATCACAGAGCATCCCTGTGATGTCACAATCTGGCTGCTGTGTAAGAACATTTTCATTGGCTGCTGTGTAGGAATATCCTCAATGGCTGCTGTGTAGGAACATCTTCATTGGCTGCTGTGTAGGAACAGTCTCATTGGCTGCTGTGTCTATCTATCTATCTATCTATCTATCTATCTATCTATCTATCTATCTATCTATCTATCTATCCATCTATCTATATGTCTATATGTCTCTATCTCTATCTATCTATCTAGTGACTCTCAGGGCGGCGCGGCCCCCTTTTATACCCTTCCTGGACGATGAAGATGTTCCTGCACATGAAGATGTTCCTACACAGCGGCCAATGAAAATGTTCCTACACAGCAGCCAGATTGTGACATCACAGAGCATCCCTGTGATGTCACAATCTGGCTGCTGTGTAGGAACATTTTCATTGGCTGCTGTGTAGGAACATCCTCAATGGCTGCTGTGTAGGAATATCTTCATTGGCTGCTGTGTAGGAACAGTCTCATTGGCTGCTGTGTCTATCTATCTATCTATCTATCTATCTATCTATCTATCTATCTATCTATCTATCTATCTATCTATCTATCTATCTATCTATCTATCTATCTATCTATCTATATGTCTCTATCTCTATCTATCTATCTAGTGACTCTCAGGGCGGCGCGGCCCCCTTTTATACCCTTCCTGGACGATGAAGATGTTCCTGCACATGAAGATGTTCCTACACAGCAGCCAGATTGTGACATCACATAGCATCCCTGTGATGTCACAATCTGGCTGCTGTGTAAGAACATTTTCATTGGCTGCTGTGTCTATCTATCTATCTATCTATCTATCTATCTATCTATCTATCTATCTATCTATCTATCTATCTATCTATCTATCTATCTATCTATCTATCTATCTATCTATCTATATGTCTATATGTCTCTATCTCTATCTATCTATCTAGTGACTCTCAGGGCGGCGCGGCCCCCTTTTATACCCTTCCTGGACGATGAAGATGTTCCTGCACATGAAGATGTTCCTACACAGCAGCCATTGAGGATGTTCCTACACAGCAGCCAATGAAAATGATCCTACACAGCAGCCAGATTGTGACATCACAGAGCATCCCTGTGATGTCACAATCTGGCTGCTGTGTAAGAACATTTTCATTGGCTGCTGTGTAGGAACATCCTCAATGGCTGATATGTAGGAACATCTTCATTGGCTGCTGTGTAGGAACAGTCTCATTGGCTGCTGTGTCTATCTATCTATCTATCTATCTATCTATCTATCTATCTATCTATCTATCTATCTATCTATCTATCTATCTATCTATCTATATGTCTCTATCTCTATCTATCTATCTAGTGACTCTCAGGGCGGCGCGGCCCCCTTTTATACCCTTCCTGGACGATGAAGATGTTCCTGCACATGAAGATGTTCCTACACAGCAGCCAGATTGTGACATCACAGAGCATCCCTGTGATGTCACAATCTGGCTGCTGTGTAAGAACATTTTCATTGGCTGCTGTGTAGGAACATCCTCAATGGCTGCTGTGTTGGAACATCTTCATTGGCTGCTGTGTAGGAACAGTCTCATTGGCTGCTGTGTCTATCTATCTATCTATCTATCTATCTATCTATCTATCTATCTATCTATCTATCTATCTATCTATCTATCTATCTATCTATCTATCTATCTATCTATATGTCTCTATCTCTATCTATCTATCTAGTGACTCTCAGGGCGGCGCGGCCCCCTTTTATACCCTTCCTGGACGATGAAGATGTTCCTGCACATGAAGATGTTCCTACACAGCAGCCAGATTGTGACATCACAGAGCTTCCCTGTGATGTCACAATCTGGCTGCTGTGTAAGAACATTTTCATTGGCTGCTGTGTAGGAACATCCTCAATGGCTGCTGTGTTGGAACATCTTCATTGGCTGCTGTGTAGGAACAGTCTCATTGGCTGCTGTGTCTATCTATCTATCTATCTATCTATCTATCTATCTATCTATCTATCTATCTATCTATCTATCTATCTATCTATCTATCTATCTATCTATCTATATGTCTCTATCTATCTATCTAGTGACTCTCAGGGCGGCGCGGCCCCCTTTTATACCCTTCCTGGACGATGAAGATGTTCCTGCACATGAAGATGTTCCTACACAGCAGCCATTGAGGATGTTCCTACACAGCAGCCAATGAAAATGTTCCTACACAGCAGCCAGATTGTGACATCACTGAGCATCCCTGTGATGTCACAATCTGGCTGCTGTGTAAGAACATTTTCATTGGCTGCTGTGTAGGAATATCCTCAATGGCTGCTGTGTAGGAACATCTTCATTGGCTGCTGTGTAGGAACAGTCTCATTGGCTGCTGTGTCTATCTATCTATCTATCTATCTATCTATCTATCTATCTATCTATCTATCTATCTATCTATCTATCTATCTATCTATCTATCTATCTATCTATATGTCTATATGTCTCTATCTCTATCTATCTATCTAGTGACTCTCAGGGCGGCGCGGCCCCCTTTTATACCCTTCCTGGACGATGAAGATGTTCCTGCACATGAAGATGTTCCTACACAGCAGCCATTGAGGATGTTCCTACACAGCGGCCAATGAAAATGTTCCTACACAGCAGCCAGATTGTGACATCACAGAGCATCCCTGTGATGTCACAATCTGGCTGCTGTGTAGGAACATTTTCATTGGCTGCTGTGTAGGAACATCCTCAATGGCTGCTGTGTAGGAATATCTTCATTGGCTGCTGTGTAGGAACAGTCTCATTGGCTGCTGTGTCTATCTATCTATCTATCTATCTATCTATCTATCTATCTATCTATCTATATGTCTCTATCTCTATCTATCTATCTAGTGACTCTCAGGGCGGCGCGGCCCCCTTTTATACCCTTCCTGGACGATGAAGATGTTCCTGCACATGAAGATGTTCCTACACAGCAGCCAGATTGTGACATCACAGAGCATCCCTGTGATGTCACAATCTGGCTGCTGTGTAAGAACATTTTCATTGGCTGCTGTGTAGGAACATCCTCAATGGCTGCTGTGTTGGAACATCTTCATTGGCTGCTGTGTAGGAACAGTCTCATTGGCTGCTGTGTCTATCTATCTATCTATCTATCTATCTATCTATCTATCTATCTATCTATCTATCTATCTATCTATCTATCTATCTATCTATCTATCTATCTATATGTCTCTATCTCTATCTATCTATCTAGTGACTCTCAGGGCGGCGCGGCCCCCTTTTATACCCTTCCTGGACGATGAAGATGTTCCTGCACATGAAGATGTTCCTACACAGCAGCCATTGAGGATGTTCCTACACAGCAGCCAGATTGTGACATCACAGAGCATCCCTGTGATGTCACAATCTGGCTGCTGTGTAGGAACATTTTCATTGGCTGCTGTGTAGGAACATCCTCAATGGCTGCTGTGTAGGAACATCTTCATTGGCTGCTGTGTAGGAACAGTCTCATTGGCTGCTGTGTCTATCTATCTATCTATCTATCTATCTATCTATCTATCTATCTATCTATCTATCTATCTATCTATCTATCTATCTATCTATCTATCTATCTATCTATCTATCTATCTATATGTCTCTATCTCTATCTATCTATCTATCTAGTGACTCTCAGGGCGGCGCGGCCCCCTTTTATACCCTTCCTGGACGATGAAGATGTTCCTGCACATGAAGATGTTCCTACACAGCAGCCAGATTGTGACATCACAGAGCTTCCCTGTGATGTCACAATCTGGCTGCTGTGTAAGAACATTTTCATTGGCTGCTGTGTAGGAACATCCTCAATGGCTGCTGTGTTGGAACATCTTCATTGGCTGCTGTGTAGGAACAGTCTCATTGGCTGCTGTGTCTATCTATCTATCTATCTATCTATCTATCTATCTATCTATCTATCTATCTATCTATCTATCTATCTATATGTCTCTATCTCTATCTATCTATCTAGTGACTCTCAGGGCGGCGCGGCCCCCTTTTATACCCTTCCTGGACGATGAAGATGTTCCTGCACATGAAGATGTTCCTACACAGCAGCCATTGAGGATGTTCCTACACAGCAGCCAGATTGTGACATCACAGAGCATCCCTGTGATGTCACAATCTGGCTGCTGTGTAGGAACATTTTCATTGGCTGCTGTGTAGGAATATCCTCAATGGCTGCTGTGTAGGAACATCTTCATTGGCTGCTGTGTAGGAACAGTCTCATTGGCTGCTGTGTCTATCTATCTATCTATCTATCTATCTATCTATCTATCTATCTATCTATCTATCTATCTATCTATCTATATGTCTATATGTCTCTATCTCTATCTATCTATCTAGTGACTCTCAGGGCGGCGCGGCCCCCTTTTATACCCTTCCTGGACGATGAAGATGTTCCTGCACATGAAGATGTTCCTACACAGCAGCCATTGAGGATGTTCCTACACAGCAGCCAATGAAAATGTTCCTACACAGCAGCCAGATTGTGACATCACAGAGCATCCCTGTGATGTCACAATCTGGCTGCTGTGTAGGAACATTTTCATTGGCTGCTGTGTAGGAACATCCTCAATGGCTGCTGTGTAGGAATATCTTCATTGGCTGCTGTGTAGGAACAGTCTCATTGGCTGCTGTGTCTATCTATCTATCTATCTATCTATCTATCTATCTATCTATCTATCTATCTATCTATCTATCTATCTATCTATCTATCTATATGTCTCTATCTCTATCTCTATCTATCTATCTAGTGACTCTCAGGGCGGCGCGGCCCCCTTTTATACCCTTCCTGGACGATGAAGATGTTCCTGCACATGAAGATGTTCCTACACAGCAGCCAGATTGTGACATCACAGAGCATCCCTGTGATGTCACAATCTGGCTGCTGTGTAAGAACATTTTCATTGGCTGCTGTGTAGGAACATCCTCAATGGCTGCTGTGTTGGAACATCTTCATTGGCTGCTGTGTAGGAACAGTCTCATTGGCTGCTGTGTCTATCTATCTATCTATCTATCTATCTATCTATCTATCTATCTATCTATCTATATGTCTCTATCTCTATCTATCTATCTAGTGACTCTCAGGGCGGCGCGGCCCCCTTTTATACCCTTCCTGGACGATGAAGATGTTCCTGCACATGAAGATCACAATCTGGCTGCTGTGTAGGAACATTTTCATTGGCTGCTGTGTAGGAACATCCTCAATGGCTGCTGTGTAGGAATATCTTCATTGGCTGCTGTGTAGGAACAGTCTCATTGGCTGCTGTGTCTATCTATCTATCTATCTATCTATCTATCTATCTATCTATCTATCTATCTATCTATCTATCTATCTATCTATCTATCTATCTATCTATATGTCTCTATCTCTATCTATCTATCTAGTGACTCTCAGGGCGGCGCGGCCCCCTTTTATACCCTTCCTGGACGATGAAGATGTTCCTGCACATGAAGATGTTCCTACACAGCAGCCATTGAGGATGTTCCTACACAGCAGCCAATGAAAATGTTCCTACACAGCAGCCAGATTGTGACATCACAGAGCATCCCTGTGATGTCACAATCTGGCTGCTGTGTAAGAACATTTTCATTGGCTGCTGTGTAGGAACATCCTCAATGGCTGCTGTGTAGGAACATCTAAATTGGCTGCTGTGTAGGAACAGTCTCATTGGCTGCTGTGTCTATCTATCTATCTATCTATCTATCTATCTATCTATCTATCTATCTATCTATCTATCTATCTATCTATCTATCTATCTATCTATCTATATGTCTCTATCTCTATCTATCTATCTAGTGACTCTCAGGGCGGCGCGGCCCCCTTTTATACCCTTCCTGGACGATGAAGATGTTCCTGCACATGAAGATGTTCCTACACAGCAGCCATTGAGGATGTTCCTACACAGCAGCCAATGAAAATGTTCCTACACAGCAGCCAGATTGTGACATCACAGAGCATCCCTGTGATGTCACAATCTGGCTGCTGTGTAAGAACATTTTCATTGGCTGCTGTGTAGGAACATCCTCAATGGCTGATATGTAGGAACATCTTCATTGGCTGCTGTGTAGGAACAGTCTCATTGGCTGCTGTGTCTATCTATCTATCTATCTATCTATCTATCCATCCATCCATCTATCTATCTATCTATCCATCCATCCATCTATCTATCTATCTATCTATCTATCTATCTATCTATCTATCTATCTATCTATCTATCTATCTATCTATCTATCTATCTATGTATATGTCTCTATCTCTATCTATCTATCTAGTGACTCTCAGGGCGGCGCGGCCCCCTTTTATACCCTTCCTGGACGATGAAGATGTTCCTGCATATGAAGATGTTCCTACACAGCAGCCATTGAGGATGTTCCTACACAGCAGCCAATGAAAATGTTCCTACACAGCAGCCAGATTGTGACATCACAGAGCATCCCTGTGATGTCACAATCTGGCTGCTGTGTAAGAACATTTTCATTGGCTGCTGTGTAGGAACATCCTCAATGGCTGATATGTAGGAACATCTTCATTGGCTGCTGTGTAGGAACAGTCTCATTGGCTGCTGTGTCTATCTATCTATCTATCTATCTATCTATCTATCTATCTATCTATCTATCTATCTATCTATCTATCTATCTATCTATCTATCTATCTATCTATCTATCTATATGTCTCTATCTCTATCTATCTATCTAGTGACTCTCAGGGCGGCGCGGCCCCCTTTTACAGATGTGGGAACATAAGAATGTAACTTGACCCGCGGTATTCTAACAGGCGCTTTACGTCATTCCGCACCACCGCTCGCCTGCCCATAGGGGCGCAGTAATACCACTCATTGACCCATTGCTGGCTCGCACATTAGATTAGCCTACCGTTCTCAAACTCCTTGTTGTCTGTCTGGTTGTAATTTAATGATTACGAACAAAGCCTATCTATTTATAGTTTCTATCTCTGTAACTGTCGCCGGGTCTATATCTGTTAACTGTCGGGACAAGTAGAAGTTTAATACATTAGGCTGACTGAGTGTTCTCATATGGAACATGGCATCAGGACGAGTAAGATGGCTAACGGAGATGACCAGAGATGTGTTTGAAATGGTTCCTCCCTATTACCATGGATGTATTGAGTGCGACTCATAGTGAACTACATGGGGAATGATTTAACAGTTTTGGGACACTACATGGAATGTAACTGCGTAAGATATTCATGACTCAAACAAGCAGACGCGCCGATCACTGATGGCAGCAGGTTGAAATATCAGGTAGTATTCAGGTTCCATGTTTAGTTGAATGATAAATCCCATATAAATGGTTGGAATTCTAATGATGTGCAAGTGTGATTTTGTCAACTTAATGCTGTCTGCTAATAGCAGGCTGTGAAGCTGCACGATGAGACCGTGATAGCACGTTAGCTCACGACAGCAGCTTCCATAATATTAACGGTAGCTGTCGGTGGCTAAAAAGCAGATAGCTAACTTTACAACGTTGATTCCTGTAGCTATTTTGATGCTATAAGTTCAACTTCTGTTTCTCGGGCAGGAACGGAGACGAACTCGCATTAGCAGCAAAGCAGCTAGAGGAATGATCGCGCGGTCTCTTTAGCCCTGAGACCATCAGGCAGGCAGCAGGAGGTCGTTGAAGGCTTTATATATTATTATGATATTATGTCTAATAATACATTCGTTGAAAGTACACAGGCTGATCTACTATACGGAATTGGACCGAGGAGTGTTCTCATATGGAACTAGGCTGCGCGCCCGCCCGCGACAAGAGCTGAATTGTAGTCAGCTTTCCCCGCTGCGCGCAGGACGCGTGTGTCCCCCGCTCCGAGCAGAACGCAGGCGGAATGTCGCTCCCCGTCTGAAACGGCCTTGACTCCTGGAATCCCAAGGTCTTTCATATTGAAATTATCTTGATGGCCTGGGAAGAGACGTGTTAAGGGAGTGCATCAGTCGTGAGCCTTGACAGTAGGCTACCAGCCTGCGCTGCGCTCAGAACAAAGTTGGATGAATGGATGGACTTTTTGGAATCCTGGAAAATGTTTATTGCGCTCTAAAATCATGAAAGCATAAATGTAAAAATGCAGCAACAGAAGTAGTCTAGATGAGATGGTGGTTTAAATGAATGGCAACACATAAATTCAATGGCCGGTCATGGCAAAGCACCCGCTAACGCAGGCTACCCCCCTCCCACGATCCAGGGCTAGGAAACCGGTTCACCCAGTTTATTTGAATATAAAAGAATTTGGGGGGGGGGGGGTTACAATAGTCTAGTCCAGGTTCGCTGGAGGACCTGTATTTTCAGTGTTTGCTGGTAGCGGACTGCATCGATCAATGCAATGACTCTTCAGTTTTACCCTTTTCATCAATAAAACATCATTTTTACAACCATGTCTCATTGATTGGGAAGGCATTTAGAGCTGCCGGTCTATTAGCCTACATTCGGACTCAGGATGACTTAACTGTTTATTGAGAAACAATTGGCTATATAAAGAAATACCACAATGCATGTAGTCTAGATATATTACATTATGGTTATACACTTTATGGTAGACTGCCCTCTCGCTCGCTAAGCAGGCTATATTGTGGCTGTTTTGTTCATCGCCTATAGGCTACACATTAGAAAAATGTTTTTTTTTTATATAGACCTACAAGGAATCAGAATATGTGGAAATTTAACTTTAGCCTATTTTAATACAATTCAAATTCTGCTTAGAGGGAATTATTTTCAACGGACATTATGACCTGAGCATAATTAATAATTATCTAAGTTAATATAGGCCTATGAGAACGCAACGCTTTTTACGATAGGCTAGGCCTATGCGTCTTGTGATTGTACTGTAGCCTAGGCTACAACTTAAGGCTTGCCCTATTGAATTCATTTTATAGCCTACTAGGCTACTCATTATTATCGAATTATCTAGTTGATATATGAATAAAACAATAAGCCGTTTTAATGGCTATGGGCTACTAGTTGTAGCTATATGATGCGCTCTGCTCTTACGCACGGTTGAGGCGGCAGCTCAAATACACAGCCAACTGGAGATGTCGCGTCTGGGGAGGCTCTGTGTCTCTCCACCATTCCCCAGCGAGTCCAAGCTATTCCCAATGAATAATACTTAGGCCTATTTATAATAGCCTACATAGCGCGAAACTGTTCATATAATAGGCTGTAGCCAGCGCGAAACTGCGCATTCCCTATAGCCGTTCATTGAACAGCTGGCGGCCGGTATAAATAATTAAAAACATACACGATATTTTGTTATTTGAATGATCTTGAATATATATATTCAAGATCATTCAAATAACAACATATTGTGTATGTTTTTTTCATTTATAATTTAACAATAGGGGGTGCAACAGAACACAATTTTAGGGAAAGTCATTGACAGGCGGACTTCAATGTTTTATTAAAATATAGTTATGTGCAAATGAAAACCCACAATCGTCCTATGGACCTTACCCCGATTTTGGAAATCAGATAAAGGCGTTCACAAGACCATTTCAATAATCGCATTATTACAATTATCGGTTGATGTCTCACTGTCAAACCTGCCGCTATGCACAGGATAGTTAATGTCCGGATATGATTGGCAATGAGTGATCTTTACTCATGGCGACTATTTCAATTTTGTATGGATCCACAAGTCGATCAAGCTTATTTTTTCTTTGTATCGTGCTGAAGCCATATAGCCTACTGCGCTCAGACTTGGCTACATTATGCCCTGTCTTCAAATTTACTTCCGGGGTTTACGAGTAGCCTAACAGTTGAATGCGTTCCATAAACAAAACGCAAAACCCTCACGTTCACCATATCTTTACTAACAAATATATTTACAATACTGTTATTTTGCGCATTTGACCAAACAGCCACCACGTCTTGACCCGACGTCAGTTGCCGAGATAGATAGGCTACTGTAGGCCTAGATATATTATAGGTGTTCGTAATAATTAAATTACATCGAGGTGGATAAAACATGTGTTTGAGAACAAGGTAATAATAACAATTAAACGTTATTTGTATAGCCCCTTTCATACAGATACCTTCAGCTCAAAGTGCTTTACAACAGAGCATTTAAATTAAAGAATGTGAAATTTAATGATGCTTCATTCGTAGACTATAGGAGAAAAACAGAGCCCAGCCTGCTAAATCTACTCAAAGACGCCACCTGGCGGTAGTGCATCACTAAAACGAAATAACACCCGTCTGAAATCCCACGAGATTTCCAACGGGATTTCCCTGCCAAATACCGCGACGTGAAATGCTGCAGCAAGTTACATTCTTATGTTCCCACATCTGTATACCCTTCCTGGACGATGAAGATGTTCCTGCACATGAAGATGTTCCTACACAGCAGCCAGATTGTGACATCACAGAGCTTCCCTGTGATGTCACAATCTGGCTGCTGTGTAAGAACATTTTCATTGGCTGCTGTGTAGGAACATCCTCAATGGCTGCTGTGTTGGAACATCTTCATTGGCTGCTGTGTAGGAACAGTCTCATTGGCTGCTGTGTCTATCTATCTATCTATCTATCTATCTATCTATCTATCTATCTATCTATCTATCTATCTATCTATCTATATGTCTATATGTCTCTATCTCTATCTATCTATCTAGTGACTCTCAGGGCGGCGCGGCCCCCTTTTATACCCTTCCTGGACGATGAAGATGTTCCTGCACATGAAGATGTTCCTACACAGCAGCCAGATTGTGACATCACAGAGCATCCCTGTGATGTCACAATCTGGCTGCTGTGTAAGAACATTTTCATTGGCTGCTGTGTAGGAACATCCTCAATGGCTGCTGTGTTGGAACATCTTCATTGGCTGCTGTGTAGGAACAGTCTCATTGGCTGCTGTGTCTATCTATCTATCTATCTATCTATCTATCTATCTATCTATCTATCTATCTATCTATCTATCTATCTATATGTCTCTATCTCTATCTATCTATCTAGTGACTCTCAGGGCGGCGCGGCCCCCTTTTATACCCTTCCTGGACGATGAAGATGTTCCTGCACATGAAGATGTTCCTACACAGCAGCCAGATTGTGACATCACAGAGCTTCCCTGTGATGTCACAATCTGGCTGCTGTGTAAGAACATTTTCATTGGCTGCTGTGTAGGAACATCCTCAATGGCTGCTGTGTTGAAACATCTTCATTGGCTGCTGTGTAGGAACAGTCTCATTGGCTGCTGTGTCTATCTATCTATCTATCTATCTATCTATCTATCTATCTATCTATCTATCTATCTATCTATCTATCTATCTATCTATCTATCTATCTATCTATCTATCTATCTATCTATCTATCTATATGTCTCTATCTCTATCTATCTATCTAGTGACTCTCAGGGCGGCGCGGCCCCCTTTTATACCCTTCCTGGACGATGAAGATGTTCCTGCACATGAAGATGTTCCTACACAGCAGCCATTGAGGATGTTCCTACACAGCAGCCAATGAAAATGTTCCTACACAGCAGCCAGATTGTGACATCACAGAGCATCCCTGTGATGTCACAATCTGGCTGCTGTGTAAGAACATTTTCATTGGCTGCTGTGTAGGAATATCCTCAATGGCTGCTGTGTAGGAACATCTTCATTGGCTGCTGTGTAGGAACAGTCTCATTGGCTGCTGTGTCTATCTATCTATCTATCTATCTATCTATCTATCTATCTATCTATCTATCTATCTATCTATCTATCTATCTATCTATCTATCTATATGTCTCTATCTCTATCTATCTATCTATCTAGTGACTCTCAGGGCGGCGCGGCCCCCTTTTATACCCTTCCTGGACGATGAAGATGTTCCTGCATATGAAGATGTTCCTACACAGCAGCCATTGAGGATGTTCCTACACAGCAGCCAATGAAAATGTTCCTACACAGCAGCCAGATTGTGACATCACAGAGCATCCCTGTGATGTCACAATCTGGCTGCTGTGTAAGAACATTTTCATTGGCTGCTGTGTAGGAACATCCTCAATGGCTGATATGTAGGAACATCTTCATTGGCTGCTGTGTAGGAACAGTCTCATTGGCTGCTGTGTCTATCTATCTATCTATCTATCTATCTATCTATCTATCTATCTATCTATCTATCTATCTATCTATCTATCTATCTATCTATCTATCTATCTATCTATCTATCTATCTATCTATCTATCTATCTATATGTCTCTATCTCTATCTATCTATCTAGTGACTCTCAGGGCGGCGCGGCCCCCTTTTATACCCTTCCTGGACGATGAAGATGTTCCTGCACATGAAGATGTTCCTACACAGCAGCCAGATTGTGACATCACAGAGCTTCCCTGTGATGTCACAATCTGGCTGCTGTGTAAGAACATTTTCATTGGCTGCTGTGTAGGAACATCCTCAATGGCTGCTGTGTTGGAACATCTTCATTGGCTGCTGTGTAGGAACAGTCTCATTGGCTGCTGTGTCTATCTATCTATCTATCTATCTATCTATCTATCTATCTATCTATCTATCTATCTATCTATCTATCTATCTATCTATCTATCTATCTATCTATATGTCTATATGTCTCTATCTCTATCTATCTATCTAGTGACTCTCAGGGCGGCGCGGCCCCCTTTTATACCCTTCCTGGACGATGAAGATGTTCCTGCACATGAAGATGTTCCTACACAGCAGCCAGATTGTGACATCACAGAGCATCCCTGTGATGTCACAATCTGGCTGCTGTGTAAGAACATTTTCATTGGCTGCTGTGTAGGAACATCCTCAATGGCTGCTGTGTTGGAACATCTTCATTGGCTGCTGTGTAGGAACAGTCTCATTGGCTGCTGTGTCTATCTATCTATCTATCTATCTATCTATCTATCTATCTATCTATCTATCTATCTATCTATCTATCTATCTATCTATCTATCTATCTATCTATCTATCTATCTATATGTCTCTATCTCTATCTATCTATCTAGTGACTCTCAGGGCGGCGCGGCCCCCTTTTATACCCTTCCTGGACGATGAAGATGTTCCTGCACATGAAGATGTTCCTACACAGCAGCCAGATTGTGACATCACTGAGCTTCCCTGTGATGTCACAATCTGGCTGCTGTGTAAGAACATTTTCATTGGCTGCTGTGTAGGAACATCCTCAATGGCTGCTGTGTTGAAACATCTTCATTGGCTGCTGTGTAGGAACAGTCTCATTGGCTGCTGTGTCTATCTATCTATCTATCTATCTATCTATCTATCTATCTATCTATCTATCTATCTATCTATCTATCTATCTATCTATATGTCTCTATCTCTATCTATCTATCTAGTGACTCTCAGGGCGGCGCGGCCCCCTTTTATACCCTTCCTGGACGATGAAGATGTTCCTGCACATGAAGATGTTCCTACACAGCAGCCATTGAGGATGTTCCTACACAGCAGCCAATGAAAATGTTCCTACACAGCAGCCAGATTGTGACATCACAGAGCATCCCTGTGATGTCACAATCTGGCTGCTGTGTAAGAACATTTTCATTGGCTGCTGTGTAGGAATATCCTCAATGGCTGCTGTGTAGGAACATCTTCATTGGCTGCTGTGTAGGAACAGTCTCATTGGCTGCTGTGTCTATCTATATATCTATCTATCTATCTATCTATCTATCTATCTATCTATCTATCTATCTATCTATCTATCTATCTATCTATCTATCTATCTATCTATATGTCTATATGTCTCTATCTCTATCTATCTATCTAGTGACTCTCAGGGCGGCGCGGCCCCCTTTTATACCCTTCCTGGACGATGAAGATGTTCCTGCACATGAAGATGTTCCTACACAGCAGCCATTGAGGATGTTCCTACACAGCGGCCAATGAAAATGTTCCTACACAGCAGCCAGATTGTGACATCACAGAGCATCCCTGTGATGTCACAATCTGGCTGCTGTGTAGGAACATTTTCATTGGCTGCTGTGTAGGAACATCCTCAATGGCTGCTGTGTAGGAATATCTTCATTGGCTGCTGTGTAGGAACAGTCTCATTGGCTGCTGTGTCTATCTATCTATCTATCTATCTATCTATCTATCTATCTATCTATCTATCTATCTATCTATATGTCTCTATCTCTATCTATCTATCTAGTGACTCTCAGGGCGGCGCGGCCCCCTTTTATACCCTTCCTGGACGATGAAGATGTTCCTGCACATGAAGATGTTCCTACACAGCAGCCAGATTGTGACATCACAGAGCTTCCCTGTGATGTCACAATCTGGCTGCTGTGTAAGAACATTTTCATTGGCTGCTGTGTAGGAACATCCTCAATGGCTGCTGTGTTGGAACATCTTCATTGGCTGCTGTGTAGGAACAGTCTCATTGGCTGCTGTGTCTATCTATCTATCTATCTATCTATCTATCTATCTATCTATCTATCTATCTATCTATCTATCTATCTATCTATCTATCTATCTATCTATCTATATGTCTATATGTCTCTATCTCTATCTATCTATCTAGTGACTCTCAGGGCGGCGCGGCCCCCTTTTATACCCTTCCTGGACGATGAAGATGTTCCTGCACATGAAGATGTTCCTACACAGCAGCCAGATTGTGACATCACAGAGCATCCCTGTGATGTCACAATCTGGCTGCTGTGTAAGAACATTTTCATTGGCTGCTGTGTAGGAACATCCTCAATGGCTGCTGTGTTGGAACATCTTCATTGGCTGCTGTGTAGGAACAGTCTCATTGGCTGCTGTGTCTATCTATCTATCTATCTATCTATCTATCTATCTATCTATCTATCTATCTATCTATCTATCTATCTATCTATCTATCTATCTATCTATCTATCTATCTATCTATCTATATGTCTCTATCTCTATCTATCTATCTAGTGACTCTCAGGGCGGCGCGGCCCCCTTTTATACCCTTCCTGGACGATGAAGATGTTCCTGCACATGAAGATGTTCCTACACAGCAGCCAGATTGTGACATCACTGAGCTTCCCTGTGATGTCACAATCTGGCTGCTGTGTAAGAACATTTTCATTGGCTGCTGTGTAGGAACATCCTCAATGGCTGCTGTGTTGAAACATCTTCATTGGCTGCTGTGTAGGAACAGTCTCATTGGCTGCTGTGTCTATCTATCTATCTATCTATCTATCTATCTATCTATCTATCTATCTATCTATCTATCTATCTATCTATCTATATGTCTCTATCTCTATCTATCTATCTAGTGACTCTCAGGGCGGCGCGGCCCCCTTTTATACCCTTCCTGGACGATGAAGATGTTCCTGCACATGAAGATGTTCCTACACAGCAGCCATTGAGGATGTTCCTACACAGCAGCCAATGAAAATGTTCCTACACAGCAGCCAGATTGTGACATCACAGAGCATCCCTGTGATGTCACAATCTGGCTGCTGTGTAAGAACATTTTCATTGGCTGCTGTGTAGGAATATCCTCAATGGCTGCTGTGTAGGAACATCTTCATTGGCTGCTGTGTAGGAACAGTCTCATTGGCTGCTGTGTCTATCTATATATCTATCTATCTATCTATCTATCTATCTATCTATCTATCTATCTATCTATCTATCTATCTATCTATCTATCTATCTATCTATCTATATGTCTATATGTCTCTATCTCTATCTATCTATCTAGTGACTCTCAGGGCGGCGCGGCCCCCTTTTATACCCTTCCTGGACGATGAAGATGTTCCTGCACATGAAGATGTTCCTACACAGCAGCCATTGAGGATGTTCCTACACAGCGGCCAATGAAAATGTTCCTACACAGCAGCCAGATTGTGACATCACAGAGCATCCCTGTGATGTCACAATCTGGCTGCTGTGTAGGAACATTTTCATTGGCTGCTGTGTAGGAACATCCTCAATGGCTGCTGTGTAGGAATATCTTCATTGGCTGCTGTGTAGGAACAGTCTCATTGGCTGCTGTGTCTATCTATCTATCTATCTATCTATCTATCTATCTATCTATCTATCTATCTATCTATCTATATGTCTCTATCTCTATCTATCTATCTAGTGACTCTCAGGGCGGCGCGGCCCCCTTTTATACCCTTCCTGGACGATGAAGATGTTCCTGCACATGAAGATGTTCCTACACAGCAGCCAGATTGTGACATCACAGAGCATCCCTGTGATGTCACAATCTGGCTGCTGTGTAAGAACATTTTCATTGGCTGCTGTGTAGGAACATCCTCAATGGCTGCTGTGTTGGAACATCTTCATTGGCTGCTGTGTAGGAACAGTCTCATTGGCTGCTGTGTCTATCTATCTATCTATCTATCTATCTATCTATCTATCTATCTATCTATCTATCTATCTATCTATCTATCTATCTATCTATCTATCTATCTATCTATCTATCTATATGTCTCTATCTCTATCTATCTATCTAGTGACTCTCAGGGCGGCGCGGCCCCCTTTTATACCCTTCCTGGACGATGAAGATGTTCCTGCACATGAAGATCACAATCTGGCTGCTGTGTAGGAACATTTTCATTGGCTGCTGTGTAGGAACATCCTCAATGGCTGCTGTGTAGGAATATCTTCATTGGCTGCTGTGTAGGAACAGTCTCATTGGCTGCTGTGTCTATCTATCTATCTATCTATCTATCTATCTATCTATCTATCTATCTATCTATCTATCTATCTATCTATCTATCTATCTATCTATCTATCTATCTATATGTCTCTATCTCTATCTATCTATCTAGTGACTCTCAGGGCGGCGCGGCCCCCTTTTATACCCTTCCTGGACGATGAAGATGTTCCTGCACATGAAGATGTTCCTACACAGCAGCCATTGAGGATGTTCCTACACAGCAGCCAATGAAAATGTTCCTACACAGCAGCCAGATTGTGACATCACAGAGCATCCCTGTGATGTCACAATCTGGCTGCTGTGTAAGAACATTTTCATTGGCTGCTGTGTAGGAACATCCTCAATGGCTGCTGTGTAGGAACATCTAAATTGGCTGCTGTGTAGGAACAGTCTCATTGGCTGCTGTGTCTATCAATCTATCTATCTATCTATCTATCTATCTATCTATCTATCTATCTATCTATCTATCTATATGTCTCTATCTCTATCTATCTATCTAGTGACTCTCAGGGCGGCGCGGCCCCCTTTTATACCCTTCCTGGACGATGAAGATGTTCCTGCATATGAAGATGTTCCTACACAGCAGCCATTGAGGATGTTCCTACACAGCAGCCAATGAAAATGTTCCTACACAGCAGCCAGATTGTGACATCACAGAGCATCCCTGTGATGTCACAATCTGGCTGCTGTGTAAGAACATTTTCATTGGCTGCTGTGTAGGAACATCCTCAATGGCTGATATGTAGGAACATCTTCATTGGCTGCTGTGTAGGAACAGTCTCATTGGCTGCTGTGTCTATCTATCTATCTATCTATCTATCTATCTATCTATCTATCTATCTATATGTCTCTATCTCTATCTATCTATCTAGTGACTCTCAGGGCGGCGCGGCCCCCTTTTATACCCTTCCTGGACGATGAAGATGTTCCTGCACATGAAGATGTTCCTACACAGCAGCCATTGAGGATGTTCCTACACAGCAGCCAATGAAAATGTTCCTACACAGCAGCCAGATTGTGACATCACAGAGCATCCCTGTGATGTCACAATCTGGCTGCTGTGTAAGAACATTTTCATTGGCTGCTGTGTAGGAACATCCTCAATGGCTGCTATGTAGGAACATCTTCATTGGCTGCTGTGTAGGAACAGTCTCATTGGCTGCTGTGTCTATCTATCTATCTATCTATCTATCTATCTATCTATCTATCTATCTATCTATCTATCTATCTATCTATCTATCTATCTATCTATCTATATGTCTCTATCTCTATCTATCTATCTAGTGACTCTCAGGGCGGCGCGGCCCCCTTTTATACCCTTCCTGGACGATGAAGATGTTCCTGCACATGAAGATGTTCCTACACAGCAGCCATTGAGGATGTTCCTACACAGCAGCCAATGAAAATGTTCCTACACAGCAGCCAGATTGTGACATCACAGAGCATCCCTGTGATGTCACAATCTGGCTGCTGTGTAAGAACATTTTCATTGGCTGCTGTGTAGGAATATCCTCAATGGCTGCTGTGTAGGAACATCTTCATTGGCTACTGTGTAGGAACAGTCTCATTGGCTGCTGTGTCTATCTATCTATCTATCTATCTATCTATCTATCTATCTATCTATCTATCTATCTATCTATCTATCTATCTATCTATCTATCTATCTATCTATATGTCTCTATCTCTATCTATCTATCTAGTGACTCTCAGGGCGGCGCGGCCCCCTTTTATACCCTTCCTGGACGATGAAGATGTTCCTGCACATGAAGATGTTCCTACACAGCAGCCAGATTGTGACATCACAGAGCATCCCTGTGATGTCACAATCTGGCTGCTGTGTAAGAACATTTTCATTGGCTGCTGTGTAGGAACATCCTCAATGGCTGCTGTGTTGGAACATCTTCATTGGCTGCTGTGTAGGAACAGTCTCATTGGCTGCTGTGTCTATCTATCTATCTATCTATCTATCTATCTATCTATCTATCTATCTATCTATCTATCTATCTATCTATCTATCTATCTATCTATATGTCTCTATCTCTATCTATCTATCTAGTGACTCTCAGGGCGGCGCGGCCCCCTTTTATACCCTTCCTGGACGATGAAGATGTTCCTGCACATGAAGATATTCCTACACAGCAGCCATTGAGGATGTTCCTACACAGCAGCCAATGAAAATGTTCCTACACAGCAGCCAGATTGTGACATCACAGAGCATCCCTGTGATGTCACAATCTGGCTGCTGTGTAAGAACATTTTCATTGGCTGCTGTGTAGGAACATCCTCAATGGCTGCTGTGTAGGAATATCTTCATTGGCTGCTGTGTAGGAACAGTCTCATTGGCTGCTGTGTCTATCTATCTATCTATCTATCTATCTATCTATCTATCTATCTATCTATCTATCTATCTATCTATCTATCTATCTATCTATCTATCTATCTATATGTCTCTATCTCTATCTATCTATCTAGTGACTCTCAGGGCGGCGCGGCCCCCTTTTATACCCTTCCTGGACGATGAAGATGTTCCTGCACATGAAGATGTTCCTACACAGCAGCCAGATTGTGACATCACAGAGCATCCCTGTGATGTCACAATCTGGCTGCTGTGTAAGAACATTTTCATTGGCTGCTGTGTAGGAACATCCTCAATGGCTGCTGTGTTGGAACATCTTCATTGGCTGCTGTGTAGGAACAGTCTCATTGGCTGCTGTGTCTATCTATCTATCTATCTATCTATCTATCTATCTATCTATCTATCTATCTATCTATCTATCTATCTATCTATCTATCTATATGTCTCTATCTCTATCTATCTATCTAGTGACTCTCAGGGCGGCGCGGCCCCCTTTTATACCCTTCCTGGACGATGAAGATGTTCCTGCACATGAAGATCACAATCTGGCTGCTGTGTAGGAACATTTTCATTGGCTGCTGTGTAGGAACATCCTCAATGGCTGCTGTGTAGGAATATCTTCATTGGCTGCTGTGTAGGAACAGTCTCATTGGCTGCTGTGTCTATCTATCTATCTATCTATCTATCTATCTATCTATCTATCTATCTATCTATATGTCTCTATCTCTATCTATCTATCTAGTGACTCTCAGGGCGGCGCGGCCCCCTTTTATACCCTTCCTGGACGATGAAGATGTTCCTGCACATGAAGATGTTCCTACACAGCAGCCATTGAGGATGTTCCTACACAGCAGCCAATGAAAATGTTCCTACACAGCAGCCAGATTGTGACATCACAGAGCATCCCTGTGATGTCACAATCTGGCTGCTGTGTAAGAACATTTTCATTGGCTGCTGTGTAGGAACATCCTCAATGGCTGCTGTGTAGGAACATCTAAATTGGCTGCTGTGTAGGAACAGTCTCATTGGCTGCTGTGTCTATCAATCTATCTATCTATCTATCTATCTATCTATCTATCTATCTATCTATCTATCTATCTATCTATCTATCTATCTATCTATCTATCTATCTATCTATCTATCTATCTATATGTCTCTATCTCTATCTATCTATCTAGTGACTCTCAGGGCGGCGCGGCCCCCTTTTATACCCTTCCTGGACGATGAAGATGTTCCTGCATATGAAGATGTTCCTACACAGCAGCCATTGAGGATGTTCCTACACAGCAGCCAATGAAAATGTTCCTACACAGCAGCCAGATTGTGACATCACAGAGCATCCCTGTGATGTCACAATCTGGCTGCTGTGTAAGAACATTTTCATTGGCTGCTGTGTAGGAACATCCTCAATGGCTGATATGTAGGAACATCTTCATTGGCTGCTGTGTAGGAACAGTCTCATTGGCTGCTGTGTCTATCTATCTATCTATCTATCTATCTATCTATCTATCTATCTATCTATCTATCTATCTATCTATCTATCTATCTATCTATCTATCTATCTATCTATCTATCTATCTATCTATCTATCTATATGTCTCTATCTCTATCTATCTATCTAGTGACTCTCAGGGCGGCGCGGCCCCCTTTTATACCCTTCCTGGACGATGAAGATGTTCCTGCACATGAAGATGTTCCTACACAGCAGCCATTGAGGATGTTCCTACACAGCAGCCAATGAAAATGTTCCTACACAGCAGCCAGATTGTGACATCACAGAGCATCCCTGTGATGTCACAATCTGGCTGCTGTGTAAGAACATTTTCATTGGCTGCTGTGTAGGAACATCCTCAATGGCTGCTATGTAGGAACATCTTCATTGGCTGCTGTGTAGGAACAGTCTCATTGGCTGCTGTGTCTATCTATCTATCTATCTATCTATCTATCTATCTATCTATCTATCTATCTATCTATCTATCTATCTATCTATCTATCTATCTATCTATCTATATGTCTCTATCTCTATCTATCTATCTAGTGACTCTCAGGGCGGCGCGGCCCCCTTTTATACCCTTCCTGGACGATGAAGATGTTCCTGCACATGAAGATGTTCCTACACAGCAGCCATTGAGGATGTTCCTACACAGCAGCCAATGAAAATGTTCCTACACAGCAGCCAGATTGTGACATCACAGAGCATCCCTGTGATGTCACAATCTGGCTGCTGTGTAAGAACATTTTCATTGGCTGCTGTGTAGGAATATCCTCAATGGCTGCTGTGTAGGAACATCTTCATTGGCTGCTGTGTAGGAACAGTCTCATTGGCTGCTGTGTCTATCTATCTATCTATCTATCTATCTATCTATCTATCTATCTATCTATCCATCTATCTATCTATCTATCTATCTATCTATCTATCTATCTATCTATCTATCTATCTATCTATCTATCTATCTATCTATCTATCTATATGTCTCTATCTCTATCTATCTATCTAGTGACTCTCAGGGCGGCGCGGCCCCCTTTTATACCCTTCCTGGACGATGAAGATGTTCCTGCACATGAAGATGTTCCTACACAGCAGCCAGATTGTGACATCACAGAGCATCCCTGTGATGTCACAATCTGGCTGCTGTGTAAGAACATTTTCATTGGCTGCTGTGTAGGAACATCCTCAATGGCTGCTGTGTTGGAACATCTTCATTGGCTGCTGTGTAGGAACAGTCTCATTGGCTGCTGTGTCTATCTATCTATCTATCTATCTATCTATCTATCTATCTATCTATCTATCTATCTATCTATCTATCTATCTATCTATCTATCTATCTATCTATCTATATGTCTCTATCTCTATCTATCTATCTAGTGACTCTCAGGGCGGCGCGGCCCCCTTTTATACCCTTCCTGGACGATGAAGATGTTCCTGCACATGAAGATATTCCTACACAGCAGCCATTGAGGATGTTCCTACACAGCAGCCAATGAAAATGTTCCTACACAGCAGCCAGATTGTGACATCACAGAGCATCCCTGTGATGTCACAATCTGGCTGCTGTGTAAGAACATTTTCATTGGCTGCTGTGTAGGAACATCCTCAATGGCTGCTGTGTAAGACCATCGTCATTGGCTGCTGTGTAGGAACAGTCTCATTGGCTGCTGTGTCTATCAATCTATCTATCTATCTATCTATCTATCTATCTATCTATCTATCTATCTATCTATCTATCTATCTATCTATCTATCTATCTATCTATCTATCTATCCATCTATCTATCTATCTATCTATCTATCTATCTATCTATCTATCTATCTATCTATCTATATGTCTCTATCTCTATCTATCTATCTTGTGACTCTCAGGGCGGCGCGGCCCCCTTTTATACCCTTCCTGGACGATGAAGATGTTCCTGCACATGAAGATGTTCCTACACAGCAGCCATTGAGGATGTTCCTACACAGCAGCCAATGAAAATGTTCCTACACAGCAGCCAGATTGTGACATCACAGAGCATCCCTGTGATGTCACAATCTGGCTGCTGTGTAAGAACATTTTCATTGGCTGCTGTGTAGGAACATCCTCAATGACTGCTGTGTAAGAACATCTTCATTGGCTGCTGTGTAGGAACAGTCTCATTGGCTGCTGTGTCTATCAATCTATCTATCTATCTATCTATCTATCTATCTATCTATCTATCTATCTATCTATCTATCTATCTATCTATCTATCTATCTATCTATCTATCTATCTATCTATCTATCTATCTATATGTCTCTATCTCTATCTATCTATCTAGTGACTTTCAGGGCGGCGCGGCCCCCTTTTATACTCTTCCTGGACGATGAAGATGTTCCTGCACATGAAGATGTTCCTACACAGCAGCCATTGAGGATGTTCCTACACAGCAGCCAATGAAAATGTTCCTACACAGCAGCCAGATTGTGACATCACAGAGCATCCCTGTGATGTCACAATCTGGCTGCTGTGTAAGAACATTTTCATTGGCTGCTGTGTAGGAACATCCTCAATGGCTGCTGTGTTGGAACATCTTCATTGGCTGCTGTGTAGGAACAGTCTCATTGGCTGCTGTGTCTATCTATCTATCTATCTATCTATCTATCTATCTATCTATCTATCTATCTATCTATCTATCTATCTATCTATCTATCTATCTATCTATCTATCTATCTATCTATCTATCTATCTATCTATCTATCTATCTATCTATCTATCTATCTATCTATCTATATGTCTCTATCTCTATCTATCTATCTAGTGACTCTCAGGGCGGCGCGGCCCCCTTTTATACCCTTCCTGGACGATGAAGATGTTCCTGCACATGAAGATATTCCTACACAGCAGCCATTGAGGATGTTCCTACACAGCAGCCAATGAAAATGTTCCTACACAGCAGCCAGATTGTGACATCACAGAGCATCCCTGTGATGTCACAATCTGGCTGCTGTGTAAGAACATTTTCATTGGCTGCTGTGTAGGAACATCCTCAATGGCTGCTGTGTAAGACCATCTTCATTGGCTGCTGTGTAGGAACAGTCTCATTGGCTGCTGTGTCTATCAATCTATCTATCTATCTATCTATCTATCTATCTATCTATCTATCTATCTATCTATCTATCTATCTATCTATCTATCTATCCATCTATCTATCTATCTATCTATCTATCTATCTATCTATCTATCTATCTATCTATCTATCTATCTATCTATATGTCTCTATCTCTATCTATCTATCTTGTGACTCTCAGGGCGGCGCGGCCCCCTTTTATACCCTTCCTGGACGATGAAGATGTTCCTGCACATGAAGATGTTCCTACACAGCAGCCATTGAGGATGTTCCTACACAGCAGCCAATGAAAATGTTCCTACACAGCAGCCAGATTGTGACATCACAGAGCATCCCTGTGATGTCACAATCTGGCTGCTGTGTAAGAACATTTTCATTGGCTGCTGTGTAGGAACATCCTCAATGACTGCTGTGTAAGAACATCTTCATTGGCTGCTGTGTAGGAACAGTCTCATTGGCTGCTGTGTCTATCAATCTATCTATCTATCTATCTATCTATCTATCTATCTATCTATCTATCTATCTATCTATCTATCTATCTATCTATCTATATGTCTCTATCTCTATCTATCTATCTAGTGACTCTCAGGGCGGCGCGGCCCCCTTTTATACTCTTCCTGGACGATGAAGATGTTCCTGCACATGAAGATGTTCCTACACAGCAGCCATTGAGGATGTTCCTACACAGCAGCCAATGAAAATGTTCCTACACAGCAGCCAGATTGTGACATCACAGAGCATCCCTGTGATGTCACAATCTGGCTGCTGTGTAAGAACATTTTCATTGGCTGCTGTGTAGGAACATCCTCAATGGCTGCTGTGTAGGAACATCTTCATTGGCTGCTGTGTAGGAACAGTCTCATTGGCTGCTGTGTCTATCAATCTATCTATCTATCTATCTATCTATCTATATGTCTCTATCTCTATCTATCTATCTAGTGACTCTCAGGGCGGCGCGGCCCCCTTTTATACCCTTCCTGGACGATGAAGATGTTCCTGCATATGAAGATGTTCCTACACAGCAGCCATTGAGGATGTTCCTACACAGCAGCCAATGAAAATGTTCCTACACAGCAGCCAGATTGTGACATCACAGAGCATCCCTGTGATGTCACAATCTGGCTGCTGTGTAGGAACATTTTCATTGGCTGCTGTGTAGGAACATCCTCAATGGCTGCTGTGTAGGAATATCTTCATTGGCTGCTGTGTAGGAACAGTCTCATTGGCTGCTGTGTCTATCTATCTATCTATCTATCTATCTATCTATCTATCTATCTATCTATCTATCTATCTATCTATCTATCTATCTATCTATCTATCTATCTATCTATCTATATGTCTCTATCTCTATCTATCTATCTAGTGACTCTCAGGGCGGCGCGGCCCCCTTTTATACCCTTCCTGGACGATGAAGATGTTCCTGCACATGAAGATGTTCCTACACAGCAGCCAGATTGTGACATCACAGAGCATCCCTGTGATGTCACAATCTGGCTGCTGTGTAAGAACATTTTCATTGGCTGCTGTGTAGGAACATCCTCAATGGCTGCTGTGTTGGAACATCTTCATTGGCTGCTGTGTAGGAACAGTCTCATTGGCTGCTGTGTCTATCTATCTATCTATCTATCTATCTATCTATCTATCTATCTATCTATCTATCTATCTATCTATCTATCTATCTATCTATCTATATGTCTCTATCTCTATCTATCTATCTAGTGACTCTCAGGGCGGCGCGGCCCCCTTTTATACTCTTCCTGGACGATGAAGATGTTCCTGCACATGAAGATGTTCCTACACAGCAGCCATTGAGGATGTTCCTACACAGCAGCCAATGAAAATGTTCCTACACAGCAGCCAGATTGTGACATCACAGAGCATCCCTGTGATGTCACAATCTGGCTGCTGTGTAAGAACATTTTCATTGGCTGCTGTGTAGGAACATCCTCAATGGCTGCTGTGTAGGAACATCTTCATTGGCTGCTGTGTAGGAACAGTCTCATTGGCTGCTGTGTCTATCAATCTATCTATCTATCTATCTATCTATCTATCTATCTATATGTCTCTATCTCTATCTATCTATCTAGTGACTCTCAGGGCGGCGCGGCCCCCTTTTATACCCTTCCTGGACGATGAAGATGTTCCTGCATATGAAGATGTTCCTACACAGCAGCCATTGAGGATGTTCCTACACAGCAGCCAATGAAAATGTTCCTACACAGCAGCCAGATTGTGACATCACAGAGCATCCCTGTGATGTCACAATCTGGCTGCTGTGTAGGAACATTTTCATTGGCTGCTGTGTAGGAACATCCTCAATGGCTGCTGTGTAGGAATATCTTCATTGGCTGCTGTGTAGGAACAGTCTCATTGGCTGCTGTGTCTATCTATCTATCTATCTATCTATCTATATGTCTCTATCTCTATCTATCTATCTAGTGACTCTCAGGGCGGCGCGGCCCCCTTTTATACCCTTCCTGGACGATGAAGATGTTCCTGCACATGAAGATGTTCCTACACAGCAGCCAGATTGTGACATCACAGAGCATCCCTGTGATGTCACAATCTGGCTGCTGTGTAAGAACATTTTCATTGGCTGCTGTGTAGGAACATCCTCAATGGCTGCTGTGTTGGAACATCTTCATTGGCTGCTGTGTAGGAACAGTCTCATTGGCTGCTGTGTCTATCTATCTATCCATCTATCTATCTATCTATCTATCTATCTATCTATCTATCTATCTATCTATCTATCTATCTATCTATCTATCTATCTATATGTCTCTATCTCTATCTATCTATCTTGTGACTCTCAGGGCGGCGCGGCCCCCTTTTATACCCTTCCTGGACGATGAAGATGTTCCTGCACATGAAGATGTTCCTACACAGCAGCCATTGAGGATGTTCCTACACAGCAGCCAATGAAAATGTTCCTACACAGCAGCCAGATTGTGACATCACAGAGCATCCCTGTGATGTCACAATCTGGCTGCTGTGTAAGAACATTTTCATTGGCTGCTGTGTAGGAACATCCTCAATGACTGCTGTGTAAGAACATCTTCATTGGCTGCTGTGTAGGAACAGTCTCATTGGCTGCTGTGACTATCAATCTATCTATCTATCTATCTATCTATCTATCTATCTATCTATCTATCTATCTATCTATCTATCTATCTATCTATCTATCTATCTATCTATATGTCTCTATCTCTATCTATCTATCTAGTGACTCTCAGGGCGGCGCGGCCCCCTTTTATACTCTTCCTGGACGATGTAGATGTTCCTGCACATGAAGATGTTCCTACACAGCAGCCATTGAGGATGTTCCTACACAGCAGCCAATGAAAATGTTCCTACACAGCAGCCAGATTGTGACATCACAGAGCATCCCTGTGATGTCACAATCTGGCTGCTGTGTAAGAACATTTTCATTGGCTGCTGTGTAGGAACATCCTCAATGGCTGCTGTGTAGGAACATCTTCATTGGCTGCTGTGTAGGAACAGTCTCATTGGCTGCTGTGTCTATCAATCTATCTATCTATCTATCTATCTATCTATCTATCTATCTATCTATCTATATGTCTCTATCTCTATCTATCTATCTAGTGACTCTCAGGGCGGCGCGGCCCCCTTTTATACCCTTCCTGGACGATGAAGATGTTCCTGCATATGAAGATGTTCCTACACAGCAGCCATTGAGGATGTTCCTACACAGCAGCCAATGAAAATGTTCCTACACAGCAGCCAGATTGTGACATCACAGAGCATCCCTGTGATGTCACAATCTGGCTGCTGTGTAGGAACATTTTCATTGGCTGCTGTGTAGGAACATCCTCAATGGCTGCTGTGTAGGAATATCTTCATTGGCTGCTGTGTAGGAACAGTCTCATTGGCTGCTGTGTCTATCTATCTATCTATCTATCTATCTATCTATCTATCTATCTATCTATATGTCTCTATCTCTATCTATCTATCTAGTGACTCTCAGGGCGGCGCGGCCCCCTTTTATACCCTTCCTGGACGATGAAGATGTTCCTGCACATGAAGATGTTCCTACACAGCAGCCAGATTGTGACATCACAGAGCATCCCTGTGATGTCACAATCTGGCTGCTGTGTAAGAACATTTTCATTGGCTGCTGTGTAGGAACATCCTCAATGGCTGCTGTGTTGGAACATCTTCATTGGCTGCTGTGTAGGAACAGTCTCATTGGCTGCTGTGTCTATCTATCTATCTATCTATCTATATGTCTCTATCTCTATCTATCTATCTAGTGACTCTCAGGGCGGCGCGGCCCCCTTTTATACCCTTCCTGGACGATGAAGATGTTCCTGCACATGAAGATGTTCCTACACAGCAGCCATTGAGGATGTTCCTACACAGCAGCCAATGAAAATGTTCCTACACAGCAGCCAGATTGTGACATCACAGAGCATCCCTGTGATGTCACAATCTGGCTGCTGTGTAAGAACATTTTCATTGGCTGCTGTGTAGGAACATCCTCAATGGCTGCTATGTAGGAACATCTTCATTGGCTGCTGTGTAGGAACAGTCTCATTGGCTGCTGTGTCTATCTATCCATCTATCTATCTATCTATCTATCTATCTATCTATCTATCTATCTATCTATCTATCTATCTATCTATCTATCTATCTATCTATCTATCTATCTATCTATATGTCTCTATCTCTATCTATCTATCTAGTGACTCTCAGGGCGGCGCGGCCCCCTTTTATACTCTTCCTGGACGATGAAGATGTTCCTGCACATGAAGATGTTCCTACACAGCAGCCATTGAGGATGTTCCTACACAGCAGCCAATGAAAATGTTCCTACACAGCAGCCAGATTGTGACATCACAGAGCATCCCTGTGATGTCACAATCTGGCTGCTGTGTAAGAACATTTTCATTGGCTGCTGTGTAGGAACATCCTCAATGGCTGCTGTGTAGGAACATCTTCATTGGCTGCTGTGTAGGAACAGTCTCATTGGCTGCTGTGTCTATCAATCTATCTATCTATCTATCTATCTATCTATCTATCTATCTATCTATCTATATGTCTCTATCTCTATCTATCTATCTAGTGACTCTCAGGGCGGCGCGGCCCCCTTTTATACCCTTCCTGGACGATGAAGATGTTCCTGCATATGAAGATGTTCCTACACAGCAGCCATTGAGGATGTTCCTACACAGCAGCCAATGAAAATGTTCCTACACAGCAGCCAGATTGTGACATCACAGAGCATCCCTGTGATGTCACAATCTGGCTGCTGTGTAGGAACATTTTCATTGGCTGCTGTGTAGGAACATCCTCAATGGCTGCTGTGTAGGAATATCTTCATTGGCTGCTGTGTAGGAACAGTCTCATTGGCTGCTGTGTCTATCTATCTATCTATCTATCTATCTATCTATCTATCTATCTATCTATCTATCTATCTATATATCTATCTATCTATCTATCTATCTATCTATCTATCTATCTATATGTCTCTATCTCTATCTATCTATCTAGTGACTCTCAGGGCGGCGCGGCCCCCTTTTATACCCTTCCTGGACGATGAAGATGTTCCTGCACATGAAGATGTTCCTACACAGCAGCCAGATTGTGACATCACAGAGCATCCCTGTGATGTCACAATCTGGCTGCTGTGTAAGAACATTTTCATTGGCTGCTGTGTAGGAACATCCTCAATGGCTGCTGTGTTGGAACATCTTCATTGGCTGCTGTGTAGGAACAGTCTCATTGGCTGCTGTGTCTATCTATCTATCTATCTATCTATATGTCTCTATCTCTATCTATCTATCTAGTGACTCTCAGGGCGGCGCGGCCCCCTTTTATACCCTTCCTGGACGATGAAGATGTTCCTGCACATGAAGATGTTCCTACACAGCAGCCATTGAGGATGTTCCTACACAGCAGCCAATGAAAATGTTCCTACACAGCAGCCAGATTGTGACATCACAGAGCATCCCTGTGATGTCACAATCTGGCTGCTGTGTAAGAACATTTTCATTGGCTGCTGTGTAGGAACATCCTCAATGGCTGCTATGTAGGAACATCTTCATTGGCTGCTGTGTAGGAACAGTCTCATTGGCTGCTGTGTCTATCTATCCATCTATCTATCTATCTATCTATCTATCTATCTATCTATCTATCTATCTATCTATCCATCTATCTATCTATCTATCTATCTATCTATCTATCTATCTATCTATCTATCTATCTATCTATCTATATGTCTCTATCTCTATCTATCTATCTAGTGACTCTCAGGGCGGCGCGGCCCCCTTTCATACCCTTCCTGGACGATGAAGATGTTCCTGCACATGAAGATGTTCCTACACAGCAGCCATTGAGGATGTTCCTACACAGCAGCCAATGAAAATGTTCCTACACAGCAGCCAGATTGTGACATCACAGAGCATCCCTGTGTTGTCACAATCTGGCTGCTGTGTAGGAACATTTTCATTGGCTGCTGTGTAGGAACATCCTCAATGGCTGCTGTGTAGGAATATCTTCATTGGCTGCTGTGTAGGAACAGTCTCATTGGCTGCTGTGTCTATCTATCTATCTATCTATCTATCTATCTATCTATCTATCTATCTATCTATCTATCTATCTATCTATCTATCTATCTATCTATCTATCTATCTATCTATCTATCTATCTATATGTCTCTATCTCTATCTATCTATCTAGTGACTCTCAGGGCGGCGCGGCCCCCTTTTATACCCTTCCTGGACGATGAAGATGTTCCTGCACATGAAGATGTTCCTACACAGCAGCCATTGAGGATGTTCCTACACAGCAGCCAATGAAAATGTTCCTACACAGCAGCCAGATTGTGACATCACAGAGCATCCCTGTGATGTCACAATCTGGCTGCTGTGTAAGAACATTTTCATTGGCTGCTGTGTAGGAACATCCTCAATGGCTGCTGTGTTGGAACATCTTCATTGGCTGCTGTGTAGGAACAGTCTCATTGGCTGCTGTGTCTATCTATCTATCTATCTATCTATCTATCTATCTATCTATCTATCTATCTATCTATCTATCTATCTATCTATCTATCTATCTATCTATCTATCTATCTATCTATCTATATGTCTCTATCTCTATCTATCTATCTAGTGACTCTCAGGGCGGCGCGGCCCCCTTTTATACCCTTCCTGGACGATGAAGATGTTCCTGCACATGAAGATCACAATCTGGCTGCTGTGTAGGAACATTTTCATTGGCTGCTGTGTAGGAACATCCTCAATGGCTGCTGTGTAGGAATATCTTCATTGGCTGCTGTGTAGGAACAGTCTCATTGGCTGCTGTGTCTATCTATCTATCTATCTATCTATCTATCTATCTATCTATCTATCTATCTATCTATCTATCTATCTATCTATCTATCTATCTATCTATCTATCTATCTATCTATCTATATGTCTCTATCTCTATCTATCTATCTAGTGACTCTCAGGGCGGCGCGGCCCCCTTTTATACCCTTCCTGGACGATGAAGATGTTCCTGCACATGAAGATGTTCCTACACAGCAGCCAGATTGTGACATCACAGAGCATCCCTGTGATGTCACAATCTGGCTGCTGTGTAAGAACATTTTCATTGGCTGCTGTGTAGGAACATCCTCAATGGCTGCTGTGTTGGAACATCTTCATTGGCTGCTGTGTAGGAACAGTCTCATTGGCTGCTGTGTCTATCTATCTATCTATCTATCTATATGTCTCTATCTCTATCTATCTATCTAGTGACTCTCAGGGCGGCGCGGCCCCCTTTTATACCCTTCCTGGACGATGAAGATGTTCCTGCACATGAAGATGTTCCTACACAGCAGCCATTGAGGATGTTCCTACACAGCAGCCAATGAAAATGTTCCTACACAGCAGCCAGATTGTGACATCACAGAGCATCCCTGTGATGTCACAATCTGGCTGCTGTGTAAGAACATTTTCATTGGCTGCTGTGTAGGAACATCCTCAATGGCTGCTATGTAGGAACATCTTCATTGGCTGCTGTGTAGGAACAGTCTCATTGGCTGCTGTGTCTATCTATCTATCTATCTATCTATCTATCTATCTATCTATCTATCTATCTATCTATCTATCTATCTATCTATCTATCTATCTATCTATATGTCTCTATCTCTATCTATCTATCTAGTGACTCTCAGGGCGGCGCGGCCCCCTTTCATACCCTTCCTGGACGATGAAGATGTTCCTGCACATGAAGATGTTCCTACACAGCAGCCATTGAGGATGTTCCTACACAGCAGCCAATGAAAATGTTCCTACACAGCAGCCAGATTGTGACATCACAGAGCATCCCTGTGTTGTCACAATCTGGCTGCTGTGTAGGAACATTTTCATTGGCTGCTGTGTAGGAACATCCTCAATGGCTGCTGTGTAGGAATATCTTCATTGGCTGCTGTGTAGGAACAGTCTCATTGGCTGCTGTGTCTATCTATCTATCTATCTATCTATCTATCTATCTATCTATCTATCTATCTATCTATCTATCTATCTATCTATCTATATGTCTCTATCTCTATCTATCTATCTAGTGACTCTCAGGGCGGCGCGGCCCCCTTTTATACCCTTCCTGGACGATGAAGATGTTCCTGCACATGAAGATGTTCCTACACAGCAGCCATTGAGGATGTTCCTACACAGCAGCCAATGAAAATGTTCCTACACAGCAGCCAGATTGTGACATCACAGAGCATCCCTGTGATGTCACAATCTGGCTGCTGTGTAAGAACATTTTCATTGGCTGCTGTGTAGGAACATCCTCAATGGCTGCTGTGTTGGAACATCTTCATTGGCTGCTGTGTAGGAACAGTCTCATTGGCTGCTGTGTCTATCTATCTATCTATCTATCTATCTATCTATCTATCTATCTATCTATCTATCTATCTATCTATCTATCTATCTATCTATCTATCTATCTATCTATCTATATGTCTCTATCTCTATCTATCTATCTAGTGACTCTCAGGGCGGCGCGGCCCCCTTTTATACCCTTCCTGGACGATGAAGATGTTCCTGCACATGAAGATCACAATCTGGCTGCTGTGTAGGAACATTTTCATTGGCTGCTGTGTAGGAACATCCTCAATGGCTGCTGTGTAGGAATATCTTCATTGGCTGCTGTGTAGGAACAGTCTCATTGGCTGCTGTGTCTATCTATCTATCTATCTATCTATCTATCTATCTATCTATCTATCTATCTATCTATCTATCTATCTATCTATCTATCTATCTATCTATCTATCTATCTATCTATATGTCTCTATCTCTATCTATCTATCTAGTGACTCTCAGGGCGGCGCGGCCCCCTTTTATACTCTTCCTGGACGATGAAGATGTTCCTGCACATGAAGATGTTCCTACACAGCAGCCATTGAGGATGTTCCTACACAGCAGCCAATGAAAATGTTCCTACACAGCAGCCAGATTGTGACATCACAGAGCATCCCTGTGATGTCACAATCTGGCTGCTGTGTAAGAACATTTTCATTGGCTGCTGTGTAGGAACATCCTCAATGGCTGCTGTGTAGGAACATCTTCATTGGCTGCTGTGTAGGAACAGTCTCATTGGCTGCTGTGTCTATCAATCTATCTATCTATCTATCTATCTATCTATCTATCTATCTATCTATCTATATGTCTCTATCTCTATCTATCTATCTAGTGACTCTCAGGGCGGCGCGGCCCCCTTTTATACCCTTCCTGGACGATGAAGATGTTCCTGCATATGAAGATGTTCCTACACAGCAGCCATTGAGGATGTTCCTACACAGCAGCCAATGAAAATGTTCCTACACAGCAGCCAGATTGTGACATCACAGAGCATCCCTGTGATGTCACAATCTGGCTGCTGTGTAGGAACATTTTCATTGGCTGCTGTGTAGGAACATCCTCAATGGCTGCTGTGTAGGAATATCTTCATTGGCTGCTGTGTAGGAACAGTCTCATTGGCTGCTGTGTCTATCTATCTATCTATCTATCTATCTATCTATCTATCTATCTATTTATCTATCTATCTATCTATCTATCTATCTATCTATCTATCTATCTATCTATCTATCTATCTATCTATCTATCTATCTATCTATCTATCTATCTATATGTCTCTATCTCTATCTATCTATCTAGTGACTCTCAGGGCGGCGCGGCCCCCTTTTATACCCTTCCTGGACGATGAAGATGTTCCTGCACATGAAGATGTTCCTACACAGCAGCCAGATTGTGACATCACAGAGCATCCCTGTGATGTCACAATCTGGCTGCTGTGTAAGAACATTTTCATTGGCTGCTGTGTAGGAACATCCTCAATGGCTGCTGTGTTGGAACATCTTCATTGGCTGCTGTGTAGGAACAGTCTCATTGGCTGCTGTGTCTATCTATCTATCTATCTATCTATCTATCTATCTATCTATCTATCTATCTATCTATCTATCTATCTATCTATCTATCTATCTATCTATCTATCTATATGTCTCTATCTCTATCTATCTATCTAGTGACTCTCAGGGCGGCGCGGCCCCCTTTTATACCCTTCCTGGACGATGAAGATGTTCCTGCACATGAAGATGTTCCTACACAGCAGCCATTGAGGATGTTCCTACACAGCAGCCAATGAAAATGTTCCTACACAGCAGCCAGATTGTGACATCACAGAGCATCCCTGTGATGTCACAATCTGGCTGCTGTGTAAGAACATTTTCATTGGCTGCTGTGTAGGAACATCCTCAATGGCTGCTATGTAGGAACATCTTCATTGGCTGCTGTGTAGGAACAGTCTCATTGGCTGCTGTGTCTATCTATCCATCTATCTATCTATCTATCTATCTATCTATCTATCTATCTATCTATCTATCTATCTATCTATCTATCTATCTATCTATCTATATGTCTCTATCTCTATCTATCTATCTAGTGACTCTCAGGGCGGCGCGGCCCCCTTTCATACCCTTCCTGGACGATGAAGATGTTCCTGCACATGAAGATGTTCCTACACAGCAGCCATTGAGGATGTTCCTACACAGCAGCCAATGAAAATGTTCCTACACAGCAGCCAGATTGTGACATCACAGAGCATCCCTGTGTTGTCACAATCTGGCTGCTGTGTAGGAACATTTTCATTGGCTGCTGTGTAGGAACATCCTCAATGGCTGCTGTGTAGGAATATCTTCATTGGCTGCTGTGTAGGAACAGTCTCATTGGCTGCTGTGTCTATCTATCTATCTATCTATCTATCTATCTATCTATCTATCTATCTATCTATCTATCTATCTATCTATCTATCTATCTATCTATCTATCTATCTATCTATCTATCTATATGTCTCTATCTCTATCTATCTATCTAGTGACTCTCAGGGCGGCGCGGCCCCCTTTTATACCCTTCCTGGACGATGAAGATGTTCCTGCACATGAAGATGTTCCTACACAGCAGCCATTGAGGATGTTCCTACACAGCAGCCAATGAAAATGTTCCTACACAGCAGCCAGATTGTGACATCACAGAGCATCCCTGTGATGTCACAATCTGGCTGCTGTGTAAGAACATTTTCATTGGCTGCTGTGTAGGAACATCCTCAATGGCTGCTGTGTTGGAACATCTTCATTGGCTGCTGTGTAGGAACAGTCTCATTGGCTGCTGTGTCTATCTATCTATCTATCTATCTATCTATCTATCTATCTATCTATCTATCTATCTATCTATCTATCTATCTATCTATCTATCTATATGTCTCTATCTCTATCTATCTATCTAGTGACTCTCAGGGCGGCGCAGCCCCCTTTTATACCCTTCCTGGACGATGAAGATGTTCCTGCACATGAAGATCACAATCTGGCTGCTGTGTAGGAACATTTTCATTGGCTGCTGTGTAGGAACATCCTCAATGGCTGCTGTGTAGGAATATCTTCATTGGCTGCTGTGTAGGAACAGTCTCATTGGCTGCTGTGTCTATCTATCTATCTATCTATCTATCTATCTATCTATCTATCTATCTATCTATCTATCTATCTATCTATCTATCTATCTATCTATCTATCTATCTATCTATATGTCTCTATCTCTATCTATCTATCTAGTGACTCTCAGGGCGGCGCGGCCCCCTTTTATACTCTTCCTGGACGATGAAGATGTTCCTGCACATGAAGATGTTCCTACACAGCAGCCATTGAGGATGTTCCTACACAGCAGCCAATGAAAATGTTCCTACACAGCAGCCAGATTGTGACATCACAGAGCATCCCTGTGATGTCACAATCTGGCTGCTGTGTAAGAACATTTTCATTGGCTGCTGTGTAGGAACATCCTCAATGGCTGCTGTGTAGGAACATCTTCATTGGCTGCTGTGTAGGAACAGTCTCATTGGCTGCTGTGTCTATCAATCTATCTATCTATCTATCTATCTATCTATCTATCTATCTATCTATCTATCTATCTATCTATCTATATGTCTCTATCTCTATCTATCTATCTAGTGACTCTCAGGGCGGCGCGGCCCCCTTTTATACCCTTCCTGGACGATGAAGATGTTCCTGCATATGAAGATGTTCCTACACAGCAGCCATTGAGGATGTTCCTACACAGCAGCCAATGAAAATGTTCCTACACAGCAGCCAGATTGTGACATCACAGAGCATCCCTGTGATGTCACAATCTGGCTGCTGTGTAGGAACATTTTCATTGGCTGCTGTGTAGGAACATCCTCAATGGCTGCTGTGTAGGAATATCTTCATTGGCTGCTGTGTAGGAACAGTCTCATTGGCTGCTGTGTCTATCTATCTATCTATCTATCTATCTATCTATCTATCTATCTATCTATCTATCTATCTATCTATCTATCTATCTATCTATCTATCTATCTATATGTCTCTATCTCTATCTATCTATCTAGTGACTCTCAGGGCGGCGCGGCCCCCTTTTATACCCTTCCTGGACGATGAAGATGTTCCTGCACATGAAGATGTTCCTACACAGCAGCCAGATTGTGACATCACAGAGCATCCCTGTGATGTCACAATCTGGCTGCTGTGTAAGAACATTTTCATTGGCTGCTGTGTAGGAACATCCTCAATGGCTGCTGTGTTGGAACATCTTCATTGGCTGCTGTGTAGGAACAGTCTCATTGGCTGCTGTGTCTATCTATCTATCCATCTATCTATATATCTATCTATCTATCTATCTATCTATCTATCTATCTATCTATCTATCTATCTATCTATCTATCTATCTATCTATCTATCTATCTATCTATCTATCTATCTATATGTCTCTATCTCTATCTATCTATCTAGTGACTCTCAGGGCGGCGCGGCCCCCTTTTATACCCTTCCTGGACGATGAAGATGTTCCTGCACATGAAGATGTTCCTACACAGCAGCCATTGAGGATGTTCCTACACAGCAGCCAATGAAAATGTTCCTACACAGCAGCCAGATTGTGACATCACAGAGCATCCCTGTGATGTCACAATCTGGCTGCTGTGTAAGAACATTTTCATTGGCTGTTGTGTAGGAACATCCTCAATGGCTGCTATGTAGGAACATCTTCATTGGCTGCTGTGTAGGAACAGTCTCATTGGCTGCTGTGTCTATCTATCTATCTATCTATCTATCTATCTATCTATCTATCTATCTATCTATCTATCTATCTATCTATCTATCTATCTATCTATCTATCTATCTATATGTCTCTATCTCTATCTATCTATCTAGTGACTCTCAGGGCGGCGCGGCCCCCTTTTATACCCTTCCTGGACGATGAAGATGTTCCTGCACATGAAGATCACAATCTGGCTGCTGTGTAGGAACATTTTCATTGGCTGCTGTGTAGGAACATCCTCAATGGCTGCTGTGTAGGAATATCTTCATTGGCTGCTGTGTAGGAACAGTCTCATTGGCTGCTGTGTCTATCTATCTATCTATCTATCTATCTATCTATCTATCTATCTATCTATCTATCTATCTATCTATCTATCTATCTATCTATATGTCTCTATCTCTATCTATCTATCTAGTGACTCTCAGGGCGGCGCGGCCCCCTTTTATACTCTTCCTGGACGATGAAGATGTTCCTGCACATGAAGATGTTCCTACACAGCAGCCATTGAGGATGTTCCTACACAGCAGCCAATGAAAATGTTCCTACACAGCAGCCAGATTGTGACATCACAGAGCATCCCTGTGATGTCACAATCTGGCTGCTGTGTAAGAACATTTTCATTGGCTGCTGTGTAGGAACATCCTCAATGGCTGCTGTGTAGGAACATCTTCATTGGCTGCTGTGTAGGAACAGTCTCATTGGCTGCTGTGTCTATCAATCTATCTATCTATCTATCTATCTATCTATCTATCTATCTATCTATCTATCTATCTATCTATCTATCTATCTATCTATCTATCTATCTATCTATCTATCTATATGTCTCTATCTCTATCTATCTATCTAGTGACTCTCAGGGCGGCGCGGCCCCCTTTTATACCCTTCCTGGACGATGAAGATGTTCCTGCATATGAAGATGTTCCTACACAGCAGCCATTGAGGATGTTCCTACACAGCAGCCAATGAAAATGTTCCTACACAGCAGCCAGATTGTGACATCACAGAGCATCCCTGTGATGTCACAATCTGGCTGCTGTGTAGGAACATTTTCATTGGCTGCTGTGTAGGAACATCCTCAATGGCTGCTGTGTAGGAATATCTTCATTGGCTGCTGTGTAGGAACAGTCTCATTGGCTGCTGTGTCTATCTATCTATCTATCTATCTATCTATCTATCTATCTATCTATCTATCTATCTATCTATCTATCTATCTATCTATCTATCTATCTATATGTCTCTATCTCTATCTATCTATCTAGTGACTCTCAGGGCGGCGCGGCCCCCTTTTATACTCTTCCTGGACGATGAAGATGTTCCTGCACATGAAGATGTTCCTACACAGCAGCCAGATTGTGACATCACAGAGCATCCCTGTGATGTCACAATCTGGCTGCTGTGTAAGAACATTTTCATTGGCTGCTGTGTAGGAACATCCTCAATGGCTGCTGTTTTGGAACATCTTCATTGGCTGCTGTGTAGGAACAGTCTCATTGGCTGCTGTGTCTATCTATCTATCTATCTATCTATCTATCTATCTATCTATCTATCTATCTATCTATCTATCTATCTATATGTCTCTATCTCTATCTATCTATCTAGTGACTCTCAGGGCGGCGCGGCCCCCTTTTATACCCTTCCTGGACGATGAAGATGTTCCTGCACATGAAGATGTTCCTACACAGCAGCCATTGAGGATGTTCCTACACAGCAGCCAATGAAAATGTTCCTACACAGCAGCCAGATTGTGACATCACAGAGCATCCCTGTGATGTCACAATCTGGCTGCTGTGTAAGAACATTTTCATTGGCTGCTGTGTAGGAACATCCTCAATGGCTGCTGTGTTGGAACATCTTCATTGGCTGCTGTGTAGGAACAGTCTCATTGGCTGCTGTGTCTATCTATCTATCTATCTATCTATCTATCTATCTATCTATCTATCTATCTATCTATCTATCTATCTATCTATCTATATGTCTCTATCTCTATCTATCTATCTAGTGACTCTCAGGGCGGCGCGGCCCCCTTTTATACCCTTCCTGGACGATGAAGATGTTCCTGCACATGAAGATCACAATCTGGCTGCTGTGTAGGAACATTTTCATTGGCTGCTGTGTAGGAACATCCTCAATGGCTGCTGTGTAGGAATATCTTCATTGGCTGCTGTGTAGGAACAGTCTCATTGGCTGCTGTGTCTATCTATCTATCCATCTATCTATCTATCTATCTATCTATCTATCTATCTATCTATCTATCTATCTATCTATCTATCTATCTATCTATCTATCTATCTATCTATCTATCTATCTATATGTCTATATCTCTATCTATCTATCTAGTGACTCTCAGGGCGGCGCGGCCCCCTTTTATACTCTTCCTGGACGATGAAGATGTTCCTGCACATGAAGATGTTCCTACACAGCAGCCATTGAGGATGTTCCTACACAGCAGCCAATGAAAATGTTCCTACACAGCAGCCAGATTGTGACATCACAGAGCATCCCTGTGATGTCACAATCTGGCTGCTGTGTAGGAACATTTTCATTGGCTGCTGTGTAGGAACATCCTCAATGGCTGCTGTGTAGGAATATCTTCATTGGCTGCTGTGTAGGAACAGTCTCATTGGCTGCTGTGTCTATCTATCTATCTATCTATCTATCTATCTATCTATCTATCTATCTATCTATCTATCTATCTATCTATATGTCTCTATCTCTATCTATCTATCTAGTGACTCTCAGGGCGGCGCGGCCCCCTTTTATACCCTTCCTGGACGATGAAGATGTTCCTGCACATGAAGATGTTCCTACACAGCAGCCAGATTGTGACATCACAGAGCATCCCTGTGATGTCACAATCTGGCTGCTGTGTAAGAACATTTTCATTGGCTGCTGTGTAGGAACATCCTCAATGGCTGCTGTTTTGGAACATCTTCATTGGCTGCTGTGTAGGAACAGTCTCATTGGCTGCTGTGTCTATCTATCTATCTATCTATCTATCTATCTATCTATCTATATGTCTCTATCTCTATCTATCTATCTAGTGACTCTCAGGGCGGCGCGGCCCCCTTTTATACCCTTCCTGGACGATGAAGATGTTCCTGCACATGAAGATGTTCCTACACAGCAGCCATTGAGGATGTTCCTACACAGCAGCCAATGAAAATGTTCCTACACAGCAGCCAGATTGTGACATCACAGAGCATCCCTGTGATGTCACAATCTGGCTGCTGTGTAAGAACATTTTCATTGGCTGCTGTGTAGGAACATCCTCAATGGCTGCTGTGTTGGAACATCTTCATTGGCTGCTGTGTAGGAACAGTCTCATTGGCTGCTGTGTCTATCTATCTATCTATCTATCTATCTATCTATCTATCTATCTATCTATCTATCTATCTATCTATATGTCTCTATCTCTATCTATCTATCTAGTGACTCTCAGGGCGGCGCGGCCCCCTTTTATACCCTTCCTGGACGATGAAGATGTTCCTGCACATGAAGATCACAATCTGGCTGCTGTGTAGGAACATTTTCATTGGCTGCTGTGTAGGAACATCCTCAATGGCTGCTGTGTAGGAATATCTTCATTGGCTGCTGTGTAGGAACAGTCTCATTGGCTGCTGTGTCTATCTATCTATCCATCTATCTATCTATCTATCTATCTATCTATCTATCTATCTATCTATCTATCTATCTATCTATCTATCTATCTATCTATCTATCTATCTATCTATATGTCTATATCTCTATCTATCTATCTAGTGACTCTCAGGGCGGCGCGGCCCCCTTTTATACTCTTCCTGGACGATGAAGATGTTCCTGCACATGAAGATGTTCCTACACAGCAGCCATTGAGGATGTTCCTACACAGCAGCCAATGAAAATGTTCCTACACAGCAGCCAGATTGTGACATCACAGAGCATCCCTGTGATGTCACAATCTGGCTGCTGTGTAAGAACATTTTCATTGGCTGCTGTGTAGGAACATCCTCAATGGCTGCTGTGTAGGAACATCTTCATTGGCTGCTGTGTAGGAACAGTCTCATTGGCTGCTGTGTCTATCAATCTATCTATCTATCTATCTATCTATCTATCTATCTATCTATATGTCTCTATCTCTATCTATCTATCTAGTGACTCTCAGGGCGGCGCGGCCCCCTTTTATACCCTTCCTGGACGATGAAGATGTTCCTGCATATGAAGATGTTCCTACACAGCAGCCATTGAGGATGTTCCTACACAGCAGCCAATGAAAATGTTCCTACACAGCAGCCAGATTGTGACATCACAGAGCATCCCTGTGATGTCACAATCTGGCTGCTGTGTAGGAACATTTTCATTGGCTGCTGTGTTGGAACATCCTCAATGGCTGCTGTGTAGGAATATCTTCATTGGCTGCTGTGTAGGAACAGTCTCATTGGCTGCTGTGTCTATCTATCTATCTATCTATCTATCTATCTATCTATCTATCTATCTATCTATCTATCTATCTATCTATCTATCTATCTATCTATCTATCTATCTATATGTCTCTATCTCTATCTATCTATCTAGTGACTCTCAGGGCGGCGCGGCCCCCTTTTATACCCTTCCTGGACGATGAAGATGTTCCTGCACATGAAGATGTTCCTACACAGCAGCCAGATTGTGACATCACAGAGCATCCCTGTGATGTCACAATCTGGCTGCTGTGTAAGAACATTTTCATTGGCTGCTGTGTAGGAACATCCTCAATGGCTGCTGTGTTGGAACATCTTCATTGGCTGCTGTGTAGGAACAGTCTCATTGGCTGCTGTGTCTATCTATCTATCTATCTATCTATCTATCTATCTATCTATCTATCTATCTATCTATCTATCTATCTATCTATCTATCTATATGTCTCTATCTCTATCTATCTATCTATCTAGTGACTCTCAGGGCGGCGCGGCCCCCTTTTATACCCTTCCTGGACGATGAAGATGTTCCTGCACATGAAGATGTTCCTACACAGCAGCCATTGAGGATGTTCCTACACAGCAGCCAATGAAAATGTTCCTACACAGCAGCCAGATTGTGACATCACAGAGCATCCCTGTGATGTCACAATCTGGCTGCTGTGTAAGAACATTTTCATTGGCTGCTGTGTAGGAACATCCTCAATGGCTGCTATGTAGGAACATCTTCATTGGCTGCTGTGTAGGAACAGTCTCATTGGCTGCTGTGTCTATCTATCCATCTATCTATCTATCTATCTATCTATCTATCTATCTATCTATCTATCTATCTATCTATCTATCTATCTATCTATCTATCTATCTATCTATCTATCTATCTATCTATATGTCTCTATCTCTATCTATCTATCTAGTGACTCTCAGGGCGGCGCGGCCCCCTTTTATACCCTTCCTGGACGATGAAGATGTTCCTGCACATGAAGATGTTCCTACACAGCAGCCATTGAGGATGTTCCTACACAGCAGCCAATGAAAATGTTCCTACACAGCAGCCAGATTGTGACATCACAGAGCATCCCTGTGTTGTCACAATCTGGCTGCTGTGTAGGAACATTTTCATTGGCTGCTGTGTAGGAACATCCTCAATGGCTGCTGTGTAGGAATATCTTCATTGGCTGCTGTGTAGGAACAGTCTCATTGGCTGCTGTGTCTATCTATCTATCTATCTATCTATCTATCTATCTATCTATCTATCTATCTATCTATCTATCTATCTATCTATCTATCTATCTATCTATCTATCTATCTATCTATATGTCTCTATCTCTATCTATCTATCTAGTGACTCTCAGGGCGGCGCGGCCCCCTTTTATACCCTTCCTGGACGATGAAGATGTTCCTGCACATGAAGATGTTCCTACACAGCAGCCAGATTGTGACATCACAGAGCATCCCTGTGATGTCACAATCTGGCTGCTGTGTAAGAACATTTTCATTGGCTGCTGTGTAGGAACATCCTCAATGGCTGCTGTGTTGGAACATCTTCATTGGCTGCTGTGTAGGAACAGTCTCATTGGCTGCTGTGTCTATCTATCTATCTATCTATCTATCTATCTATCTATCTATCTATCTATCTATCTATCTATCTATCTATCTATCTATCTATCTATCTATCTATCTATCTATCTATCTATCTATCTATCTATATGTCTCTATCTCTATCTATCTATCTATCTAGTGACTCTCAGGGCGGCGCGGCCCCCTTTTATACCCTTCCTGGACGATGAAGATGTTCCTGCACATGAAGATGTTCCTACACAGCAGCCATTGAGGATGTTCCTACACAGCAGCCAATGAAAATGTTCCTACACAGCAGCCAGATTGTGACATCACAGAGCATCCCTGTGATGTCACAATCTGGCTGCTGTGTAAGAACATTTTCATTGGCTGCTGTGTAGGAACATCCTCAATGGCTGCTATGTAGGAACATCTTCATTGGCTGCTGTGTAGGAACAGTCTCATTGGCTGCTGTGTCTATCTATCCATCTATCTATCTATCTATCTATCTATCTATCTATCTATCTATCTATCTATCTATCTATCTATCTATCTATCTATATGTCTCTATCTCTATCTATCTATCTAGTGACTCTCAGGGCGGCGCGGCCCCCTTTTATACCCTTCCTGGACGATGAAGATGTTCCTGCACATGAAGATGTTCCTACACAGCAGCCATTGAGGATGTTCCTACACAGCAGCCAATGAAAATGTTCCTACACAGCAGCCAGATTGTGACATCACAGAGCATCCCTGTGTTGTCACAATCTGGCTGCTGTGTAGGAACATTTTCATTGGCTGCTGTGTAGGAACATCCTCAATGGCTGCTGTGTAGGAATATCTTCATTGGCTGCTGTGTAGGAACAGTCTCATTGGCTGCTGTGTCTATCTATCTATCTATCTATCTATCTATCTATCTATCTATCTATCTATCTATCTATCTATCTATCTATCTATCTATATCTCTATCTATCTATCTAGTGACTCTCAGGGCGGCGCGGCCCCCTTTTATACCCTTCCTGGACGATGAAGATGTTCCTGCACATGAAGATGTTCCTACACAGCAGCCATTGAGGATGTTCCTACACAGCAGCCAATGAAAATGTTCCTACACAGCAGCCAGATTGTGACATCACAGAGCATCCCTGTGATGTCACAATCTGGCTGCTGTGTAAGAACATTTTCATTGGCTGCTGTGTAGGAACATCCTCAATGGCTGCTATGTAGGAACATCTTCATTGGCTGCTGTGTAGGAACAGTCTCATTGGCTGCTGTGTCTATCTATCTATCTATCTATCTATCTATCTATCTATCTATCTATCTATCTATCTATCTATCTATCTATCTATCTATCTATCTATCTATCTATCTATCTATCTATATGTCTCTATCTCTATCTATCTATCTAGTGACTCTCAGGGCGGCGCGGCCCCCTTTTATACCCTTCCTGGACGATGAAGATGTTCCTGCACATGAAGATGTTCCTACACAGCAGCCATTGAGGATGTTCCTACACAGCAGCCATTGAGGATGTTCCTACACAGCAGCCAATGAAAATGTTCCTACACATCAGCCAGATTGTGACATCACAGAGCATCCCTGTGTTGTCACAATCTGGCTGCTGTGTAAGAACATTTTCATTGGCTGCTGTGTAGGAACATCCTCAATGGCTGCTGTGTAGGAACATCTTCATTGGCTGCTGTGTAGGAACAGTCTCATTGGCTGCTGTGTCTATCAATCTATCTATCTATCTATCTATCTATCTATCTATCTATCTATATGTCTCTATCTCTATCTATCTATCTAGTGACTCTCAGGGCGGCGCGGCCCCCTTTTATACCCTTCCTGGACGATGAAGATGTTCCTGCATATGAAGATGTTCCTACACAGCAGCCATTGAGGATGTTCCTACACAGCAGCCAATGAAAATGTTCCTACACAGCAGCCAGATTGTGACATCACAGAGCATCCCTGTGATGTCACAATCTGGCTGCTGTGTAGGAACATTTTCATTGGCTGCTGTGTAGGAACATCCTCAATGGCTGCTGTGTAGGAATATCTTCATTGGCTGCTGTGTAGGAACAGTCTCATTGGCTGCTGTGTCTATCTATCTATCTATCTATCTATCTATCTATCTATCTATCTATCTATCTATCTATCTATCTATCTATCTATCTATCTATATGTCTCTATCTCTATCTATCTATCTAGTGACTCTCAGGGCGGCGCGGCCCCCTTTTATACCCTTCCTGGACGATGAAGATGTTCCTGCACATGAAGATGTTCCTACACAGCAGCCAGATTGTGACATCACAGAGCATCCCTGTGATGTCACAATCTGGCTGCTGTGTAAGAACATTTTCATTGGCTGCTGTGTAGGAACATCCTCAATGGCTGCTGTGTTGGAACATCTTCATTGGCTGCTGTGTAGGAACAGTCTCATTGGCTGCTGTGTCTATCTATCTATCTATCTATCTATCTATCTATCTATCTATCTATCTATCTATCTATCTATCTATCTATCTATCTATCTATCTATCTATCTATCTATCTATCTATCTATCTATCTATATGTCTCTATCTCTATCTATCTATCTATCTAGTGACTCTCAGGGCGGCGCGGCCCCCTTTTATACCCTTCCTGGACGATGAAGATGTTCCTGCACATGAAGATGTTCCTACACAGCAGCCATTGAGGATGTTCCTACACAGCAGCCAATAAAAATGTTCCTACACAGCAGCCAGATTGTGACATCACAGAGCATCCCTGTGATGTCACAATCTGGCTGCTGTGTAAGAACATTTTCATTGGCTGCTGTGTAGGAACATCCTCAATGGCTGCTATGTAGGAACATCTTCATTGGCTGCTGTGTAGGAACAGTCTCATTGGCTGCTGTGTCTATCTATCCATCTATCTATCTATCTATCTATCTATCTATCTATCTATCTATCTATCTATCTATCTATCTATCTATCTATCTATCTATCTATCTATCTATCTATCTATCTATCTATCTATATGTCTCTATCTCTATCTATCTATCTAGTGACTCTCAGGGCGGCGCGGCCCCCTTTTATACCCTTCCTGGACGATGAAGATGTTCCTGCACATGAAGATGTTCCTACACAGCAGCCATTGAGGATGTTCCTACACAGCAGCCAATGAAAATGTTCCTACACAGCAGCCAGATTGTGACATCACAGAGCATCCCTGTGTTGTCACAATCTGGCTGCTGTGTAGGAACATTTTCATTGGCTGCTGTGTAGGAACATCCTCAATGGCTGCTGTGTAGGAATATCTTCATTGGCTGCTGTGTAGGAACAGTCTCATTGGCTGCTGTGTCTATCTATCTATCTATCTATCTATCTATCTATCTATCTATCTATCTATCTATCTATCTATCTATCTATCTATCTATCTATCTATCTATCTATCTATATGTCTCTATCTCTATCTATCTATCTAGTGACTCTCAGGGCGGCGCGGCCCCCTTTTATACCCTTCCTGGACGATGAAGATGTTCCTGCACATGAAGATGTTCCTACACAGCAGCCATTGAGGATGTTCCTACACAGCAGCCAATGAAAATGTTCCTACACAGCAGCCAGATTGTGACATCACAGAGCATCCCTGTGATGTCACAATCTGGCTGCTGTGTAAGAACATTTTCATTGGCTGCTGTGTAGGAACATCCTCAATGGCTGCTATGTAGGAACATCTTCATTGGCTGCTGTGTAGGAACAGTCTCATTGGCTGCTGTGTCTATCTATCCATCTATCTATCTATCTATCTATCTATCTATCTATCTATCTATCTATCTATCTATCTATCTATCTATCTATCTATCTATCTATCTATCTATCTATCTATCTATCTATCTATATGTCTCTATCTCTATCTATCTATCTAGTGACTCTCAGGGCGGCGCGGCCCCCTTTTATACCCTTCCTGGACGATGAAGATGTTCCTGCACATGAAGATGTTCCTACACAGCAGCCATTGAGGATGTTCCTACACAGCAGCCAATGAAAATGTTCCTACACAGCAGCCAGATTGTGACATCACAGAGCATCCCTGTGTTGTCACAATCTGGCTGCTGTGTAGGAACATTTTCATTGGCTGCTGTGTAGGAACATCCTCAATGGCTGCTGTGTAGGAATATCTTCATTGGCTGCTGTGTAGGAACAGTCTCATTGGCTGCTGTGTCTATCTATCTATCTATCTATCTATCTATCTATCTATCTATCTATCTATCTATCTATCTATCTATCTATCTATCTATCTATCTATCTATCTATCTATCTATCTATCTATATGTCTCTATCTCTATCTATCTATCTAGTGACTCTCAGGGCGGCGCGGCCCCCTTTTATACCCTTCCTGGACGATGAAGATGTTCCTGCACATGAAGATGTTCCTACACAGCAGCCATTGAGGATGTTCCTACACAGCAGACAATGAAAATGTTCCTACACAGCAGCCAGATTGTGACATCACAGAGCATCCATGTGATGTCACAATCTGGCTGCTGTGTAAGAACATTTTCATTGGCTGCTGTGTAGGAACATCCTCAATGGCTGCTGTGTTGGAACATCTTCATTGGCTGCTGTGTAGGAACAGTCTCATTGGCTGCTGTGTCTATCTATCTATCTATCTATCTATCTATCTATCTATCTATCTATCTATCTATCTATCTATCTATCTATCTATCTATCTATCTATCTATCTATCTATCTATCTATATGTCTCTATCTCTATCTATCTATCTAGTGACTCTCAGGGCGGCGCGGCCCCCTTTTATACCCTTCCTGGACGATGAAGATGTTCCTGCACATGAAGATCACAATCTGGCTGCTGTGTAGGAACATTTTCATTGGCTGCTGTGTAGGAACATCCTCAATGGCTGCTGTGTAGGAATATCTTCATTGGCTGCTGTGTAGGAACAGTCTCATTGGCTGCTGTGTCTATCTATCTATCTATCTATCTATCTATCTATCTATCTATATGTCTCTATCTCTATCTATCTATCTAGTGACTCTCAGGGCGGCGCGGCCCCCTTTTATACCCTTCCTGGACGATGAAGATGTTCCTGCACATGAAGATGTTCCTACACAGCAGCCATTGAGGATGTTCCTACACAGCAGCCAATGAAAATGTTCCTACACAGCAGCCAGATTGTGACATCACAGAGCATCCCTGTGATGTCACAATCTGGCTGCTGTGTAAGAACATTTTCATTGGCTGCTGTGTAGGAACATCCTCAATGGCTGCTATGTAGGAACATCTTCATTGGCTGCTGTGTAGGAACAGTCTCATTGGCTGCTGTGTCTATCTATCCATCTATCTATCTATCTATCTATCTATCTATCTATCTATCTATCTATCTATCTATCTATCTATCTATCTATCTATCTATCTATCTATCTATCTATCTATCTATCTATCTATCTATCTATCTATCTATCTATATGTCTCTATCTCTATCTATCTATCTAGTGACTCTCAGGGCGGCGCGGCCCCCTTTTATACCCTTCCTGGACGATGAAGATGTTCCTGCACATGAAGATGTTCCTACACAGCAGCCATTGAGGATGTTCCTACACAGCAGCCAATGAAAATGTTCCTACACAGCAGCCAGATTGTGACATCACAGAGCATCCCTGTGTTGTCACAATCTGGCTGCTGTGTAGGAACATTTTCATTGGCTGCTGTGTAGGAACATCCTCAATGGCTGCTGTGTAGGAATATCTTCATTGGCTGCTGTGTAGGAACAGTCTCATTGGCTGCTGTGTCTATCTATCTATCTATCTATCTATCTATCTATCTATCTATCTATCTATCTATCTATCTATCTATCTATCTATCTATCTATCTATCTATCTATATCTCTATCTATCTATCTAGTGACTCTCAGGGCGGCGCGGCCCCCTTTTATACCCTTCCTGGACGATGAAGATGTTCCTGCACATGAAGATGTTCCTACACAGCAGCCATTGAGGATGTTCCTACACAGCAGCCAATGAAAATGTTCCTACACAGCAGCCAGATTGTGACATCACAGAGCATCCCTGTGATGTCACAATCTGGCTGCTGTGTAAGAACATTTTCATTGGCTGCTGTGTAGGAACATCCTCAATGGCTGCTATGTAGGAACATCTTCATTGGCTGCTGTGTAGGAACAGTCTCATTGGCTGCTGTGTCTATCTATCTATCTATCTATCTATCTATCTATCTATCTATCTATCTATCTATCTATCTATCTATCTATCTATCTATCTATCTATCTATCTATCTATATGTCTCTATCTCTATCTATCTATCTAGTGACTCTCAGGGCGGCGCGGCCCCCTTTTATACCCTTCCTGGACGATGAAGATGTTCCTGCACATGAAGATGTTCCTACACAGCAGCCATTGAGGATGTTCCTACACAGCAGCCATTGAGGATGTTCCTACACAGCAGCCAATGAAAATGTTCCTACACATCAGCCAGATTGTGACATCACAGAGCATCCCTGTGTTGTCACAATCTGGCTGCTGTGTAAGAACATTTTCATTGGCTGCTGTGTAGGAACATCCTCAATGGCTGCTGTGTAGGAACATCTTCATTGGCTGCTGTGTAGGAACAGTCTCATTGGCTGCTGTGTCTATCAATCTATCTATCTATCTATCTATCTATCTATCTATCTATCTATATGTCTCTATCTCTATCTATCTATCTAGTGACTCTCAGGGCGGCGCGGCCCCCTTTTATACCCTTCCTGGACGATGAAGATGTTCCTGCATATGAAGATGTTCCTACACAGCAGCCATTGAGGATGTTCCTACACAGCAGCCAATGAAAATGTTCCTACACAGCAGCCAGATTGTGACATCACAGAGCATCCCTGTGATGTCACAATCTGGCTGCTGTGTAGGAACATTTTCATTGGCTGCTGTGTAGGAACATCCTCAATGGCTGCTGTGTAGGAATATCTTCATTGGCTGCTGTGTAGGAACAGTCTCATTGGCTGCTGTGTCTATCTATCTATCTATCTATCTATCTATCTATCTATCTATCTATCTATCTATCTATCTATCTATCTATCTATCTATATGTCTCTATCTCTATCTATCTATCTAGTGACTCTCAGGGCGGCGCGGCCCCCTTTTATACCCTTCCTGGACGATGAAGATGTTCCTGCACATGAAGATGTTCCTACACAGCAGCCAGATTGTGACATCACAGAGCATCCCTGTGATGTCACAATCTGGCTGCTGTGTAAGAACATTTTCATTGGCTGCTGTGTAGGAACATCCTCAATGGCTGCTGTGTTGGAACATCTTCATTGGCTGCTGTGTAGGAACAGTCTCATTGGCTGCTGTGTCTATCTATCTATCTATCTATCTATCTATCTATCTATCTATCTATCTATCTATCTATCTATCTATCTATCTATCTATCTATCTATCTATCTATCTATATGTCTCTATCTCTATCTATCTATCTATCTAGTGACTCTCAGGGCGGCGCGGCCCCCTTTTATACCCTTCCTGGACGATGAAGATGTTCCTGCACATGAAGATGTTCCTACACAGCAGCCATTGAGGATGTTCCTACACAGCAGCCAATAAAAATGTTCCTACACAGCAGCCAGATTGTGACATCACAGAGCATCCCTGTGATGTCACAATCTGGCTGCTGTGTAAGAACATTTTCATTGGCTGCTGTGTAGGAACATCCTCAATGGCTGCTATGTAGGAACATCTTCATTGGCTGCTGTGTAGGAACAGTCTCATTGGCTGCTGTGTCTATCTATCCATCTATCTATCTATCTATCTATCTATCTATCTATCTATCTATCTATCTATCTATCTATCTATCTATCTATCTATCTATCTATCTATCTATATGTCTCTATCTCTATCTATCTATCTAGTGACTCTCAGGGCGGCGCGGCCCCCTTTTATACCCTTCCTGGACGATGAAGATGTTCCTGCACATGAAGATGTTCCTACACAGCAGCCATTGAGGATGTTCCTACACAGCAGCCAATGAAAATGTTCCTACACAGCAGCCAGATTGTGACATCACAGAGCATCCCTGTGTTGTCACAATCTGGCTGCTGTGTAGGAACATTTTCATTGGCTGCTGTGTAGGAACATCCTCAATGGCTGCTGTGTAGGAATATCTTCATTGGCTGCTGTGTAGGAACAGTCTCATTGGCTGCTGTGTCTATCTATCTATCTATCTATCTATCTATCTATCTATCTATCTATCTATCTATCTATCTATCTATCTATCTATCTATCTATCTATCTATCTATCTATCTATATGTCTCTATCTCTATCTATCTATCTAGTGACTCTCAGGGCGGCGCGGCCCCCTTTTATACCCTTCCTGGACGATGAAGATGTTCCTGCACATGAAGATGTTCCTACACAGCAGCCATTGAGGATGTTCCTACACAGCAGCCAATGAAAATGTTCCTACACAGCAGCCAGATTGTGACATCACAGAGCATCCCTGTGATGTCACAATCTGGCTGCTGTGTAAGAACATTTTCATTGGCTGCTGTGTAGGAACATCCTCAATGGCTGCTATGTAGGAACATCTTCATTGGCTGCTGTGTAGGAACAGTCTCATTGGCTGCTGTGTCTATCTATCCATCTATCTATCTATCTATCTATCTATCTATCTATCTATCTATCTATCTATCTATCTATCTATCTATCTATCTATCTATCTATCTATATGTCTCTATCTCTATCTATCTATCTAGTGACTCTCAGGGCGGCGCGGCCCCCTTTTATACCCTTCCTGGACGATGAAGATGTTCCTGCACATGAAGATGTTCCTACACAGCAGCCATTGAGGATGTTCCTACACAGCAGCCAATGAAAATGTTCCTACACAGCAGCCAGATTGTGACATCACAGAGCATCCCTGTGTTGTCACAATCTGGCTGCTGTGTAGGAACATTTTCATTGGCTGCTGTGTAGGAACATCCTCAATGGCTGCTGTGTAGGAATATCTTCATTGGCTGCTGTGTAGGAACAGTCTCATTGGCTGCTGTGTCTATCTATCTATCTATCTATCTATCTATCTATCTATCTATCTATCTATCTATCTATCTATCTATCTATCTATCTATCTATCTATCTATATGTCTCTATCTCTATCTATCTATCTAGTGACTCTCAGGGCGGCGCGGCCCCCTTTTATACCCTTCCTGGACGATGAAGATGTTCCTGCACATGAAGATGTTCCTACACAGCAGCCATTGAGGATGTTCCTACACAGCAGCCAATGAAAATGTTCCTACACAGCAGCCAGATTGTGACATCACAGAGCATCCATGTGATGTCACAATCTGGCTGCTGTGTAAGAACATTTTCATTGGCTGCTGTGTAGGAACATCCTCAATGGCTGCTGTGTTGGAACATCTTCATTGGCTGCTGTGTAGGAACAGTCTCATTGGCTGCTGTGTCTATCTATCTATCTATCTATCTATCTATCTATCTATCTATCTATCTATCTATCTATCTATCTATCTATCTATCTATCTATCTATCTATCTATCTATATGTCTCTATCTCTATCTATCTATCTAGTGACTCTCAGGGCGGCGCGGCCCCCTTTTATACCCTTCCTGGACGATGAAGATGTTCCTGCACATGAAGATCACAATCTGGCTGCTGTGTAGGAACATTTTCATTGGCTGCTGTGTAGGAACATCCTCAATGGCTGCTGTGTAGGAATATCTTCATTGGCTGCTGTGTAGGAACAGTCTCATTGGCTGCTGTGTCTATCTATCTATCTATCTATCTATCTATCTATCTATATGTCTCTATCTCTATCTATCTATCTAGTGACTCTCAGGGCGGCGCGGCCCCCTTTTATACCCTTCCTGGACGATGAAGATGTTCCTGCACATGAAGATGTTCCTACACAGCAGCCATTGAGGATGTTCCTACACAGCAGCCAATGAAAATGTTCCTACACAGCAGCCAGATTGTGACATCACAGAGCATCCCTGTGATGTCACAATCTGGCTGCTGTGTAAGAACATTTTCATTGGCTGCTGTGTAGGAACATCCTCAATGGCTGCTATGTAGGAACATCTTCATTGGCTGCTGTGTAGGAACAGTCTCATTGGCTGCTGTGTCTATCTATCCATCTATCTATCTATCTATCTATCTATCTATCTATCTATCTATCTATCTATCTATCTATCTATCTATCTATCTATCTATCTATCTATCTATCTATCTATCTATCTATCTATCTATCTATATGTCTCTATCTCTATCTATCTATCTAGTGACTCTCAGGGCGGCGCGGCCCCCTTTTATACCCTTCCTGGACGATGAAGATGTTCCTGCACATGAAGATGTTCCTACACAGCAGCCATTGAGGATGTTCCTACACAGCAGCCAATGAAAATGTTCCTACACAGCAGCCAGATTGTGACATCACAGAGCATCCCTGTGTTGTCACAATCTGGCTGCTGTGTAGGAACATTTTCATTGGCTGCTGTGTAGGAACATCCTCAATGGCTGCTGTGTAGGAATATCTTCATTGGCTGCTGTGTAGGAACAGTCTCATTGGCTGCTGTGTCTATCTATCTATCTATCTATCTATCTATCTATCTATCTATCTATCTATCTATCTATCTATCTATCTATCTATCTATCTATCTATCTATCTATCTATCTATCTATATGTCTCTATCTCTATCTATCTATCTAGTGACTCTCAGGGCGGCGCGGCCCCCTTTTATACCCTTCCTGGACGATGAAGATGTTCCTGCACATGAAGATGTTCCTACACAGCAGCCATTGAGGATGTTCCTACACAGCAGCCAATGAAAATGTTCCTACACAGCAGCCAGATTGTGACATCACAGAGCATCCATGTGATGTCACAATCTGGCTGCTGTGTAAGAACATTTTCATTGGCTGCTGTGTAGGAACATCCTCAATGGCTGCTGTGTTGGAACATCTTCATTGGCTGCTGTGTAGGAACAGTCTCATTGGCTGCTGTGTCTATCTATCTATCTATCTATCTATCTATCTATCTATCTATCTATCTATCTATCTATCTATCTATCTATCTATCTATCTATCTATCTATATGTCTCTATCTCTATCTATCTATCTAGTGACTCTCAGGGCGGCGCGGCCCCCTTTTATACCCTTCCTGGACGATGAAGATGTTCCTGCACATGAAGATCACAATCTGGCTGCTGTGTAGGAAAATTTTCATTGGCTGCTGTGTAGGAACATCCTCAATGGCTGCTGTGTAGGAATATCTTCATTGGCTGCTGTGTAGGAACAGTCTCATTGGCTGCTGTGTCTATCTATCTATCTATCTATCTATCTATCTATCTATCTATCTATCTATCTATCTATCTATCTATCTATCTATCTATCTATCTATCTATCTATCTATCTATCTATCTATCTATCTATATGTCTCTATCTCTATCTATCTATCTAGTGACTCTCAGGGCGGCGCGGCCCCCTTTTATACCCTTCCTGGACGATGAAGATGTTCCTGCACATGAAGATGTTCCTACACAGCAGCCATTGAGGATGTTCCTACACAGCAGCCAATGAAAATGTTCCTACACAGCAGCCAGATTGTGACATCACAGAGCATCCCTGTGATGTCACAATCTGGCTGCTGTGTAAGAACATTTTCATTGGCTGCTGTGTAGGAACATCCTCAATGGCTGCTGTGTAGGAACATCTAAATTGGCTGCTGTGTAGGAACAGTCTCATTGGCTGCTGTGTCTATCAATCTATCTATCTATCTATCTATCTATCTATATGTCTCTATCTCTATCTATCTATCTAGTGACTCTCAGGGCGGCGCGGCCCCCTTTTATACCCTTCCTGGACGATGAAGATGTTCCTGCATATGAAGATGTTCCTACACAGCAGCCATTGAGGATGTTTCTACACAGCAGCCAATGAAAATGTTCCTACACAGCAGCCAGATTGTGACATCACAGAGCATCCCTGTGATGTCACAATCTGGCTGCTGTGTAAGAACATTTTCATTGGCTGCTGTGTAGGAACATCCTCAATGGCTGATATGTAGGAACATCTTCATTGGCTGCTGTGTAGGAACAGTCTCATTGGCTGCTGTGTCTATCTATCTATCTATCTATCTATCTATCTATCTATCTATCTATATGTCTCTATCTCTATCTATCTATCTAGTGACTCTCAGGGCGGCGCGGCCCCCTTTTATACCCTTCCTGGACGATGAAGATGTTCCTGCACATGAAGATGTTCCTACACAGCAGCCAGATTGTGACATCACAGAGCATCCCTGTGATGTCACAATCTGGCTGCTGTGTAAGAACATTTTCATTGGCTGCTGTGTAGGAACATCCTCAATGGCTGCTGTGTTGGAACATCTTCATTGGCTGCTGTGTAGGAACAGTCTCATTGGCTGCTGTGTCTATCTATCTATCTATCTATCTATCTATCTATCTATCTATCTATCTATCTATCTATCTATATGTCTCTATCTCTATCTATCTATCTATCTAGTGACTCTCAGGGCGGCGCGGCCCCCTTTTATACCCTTCCTGGACGATGAAGATGTTCCTGCACATGAAGATGTTCCTACACAGCAGCCATTGAGGATGTTCCTACACAGCAGCCAATGAAAATGTTCCTACACAGCAGCCAGATTGTGACATCACAGAGCATCCCTGTGTTGTCACAATCTGGCTGCTGTGTAGGAACATTTTCATTGGCTGCTGTGTAGGAACATCCTCAATGGCTGCTGTGTAGGAATATCTTCATTGGCTGCTGTGTAGGAACAGTCTCATTGGCTGCTGTGTCTATCTATCTATCTATCTATCTATCTATCTATCTATCTATCTATCTATCTATCTATCTATCTATCTATCTATCTATCTATCTATCTATCTATCTATCTATCTATATGTCTCTATCTCTATCTATCTATCTAGTGACTCTCAGGGCGGCGCGGCCCCCTTTTATACCCTTCCTGGACGATGAAGATGTTCCTGCACATGAAGATGTTCCTACACAGCAGCCATTGAGGATGTTCCTACACAGCAGCCAATGAAAATGTTCCTACACAGCAGCCAGATTGTGACATCACAGAGCATCCCTGTGATGTCACAATCTGGCTGCTGTGTAAGAACATTTTCATTGGCTGCTGTGTAGGAACATCCTCAATGGCTGCTATGTAGGAACATCTTCATTGGCTGCTGTGTAGGAACAGTCTCATTGGCTGCTGTGTCTATCTATCCATCTATCTATCTATCTATCTATCTATCTATCTATCTATCTATCTATCTATCTATCTATCTATCTATCTATCTATCTATCTATATGTCTCTATCTCTATCTATCTATCTAGTGACTCTCAGGGCGGCGCGGCCCCCTTTTATACCCTTCCTGGACGATGAAGATGTTCCTGCACATGAAGATGTTCCTACACAGCAGCCATTGAGGATGTTCCTACACAGCAGCCAATGAAAATGTTCCTACACAGCAGCCAGATTGTGACATCACAGAGCATCCCTGTGTTGTCACAATCTGGCTGCTGTGTAGGAACATTTTCATTGGCTGCTGTGTAGGAACATCCTCAATGGCTGCTGTGTAGGAATATCTTCATTGGCTGCTGTGAAGGAACAGTCTCATTGGCTGCTGTGTCTATCTATCTATCTATCTATCTATCTATCTATCTATCTATCTATCTATCTATCTATCTATCTATCTATCTATCTATCTATCTATCTATCTATCTATCTATCTATCTATATGTCTCTATCTCTATCTATCTATCTAGTGACTCTCAGGGCGGCGCGGCCCCCTTTTATACCCTTCCTGGACTATGAAGATGTTCCTGCACATGAAGATGTTCCTACACAGCAGCCATTGAGGATGTTCCTACACAGCAGCCAATGAAAATGTTCCTACACAGCAGCCAGATTGTGACATCACAGAGCATCCATGTGATGTCACAATCTGGCTGCTGTGTAAGAACATTTTCATTGGCTGCTGTGTAGGAACATCCTCAATGGCTGCTGTGTTGGAACATCTTCATTGGCTGCTGTGTAGGAACAGTCTCATTGGCTGCTGTGTCTATCTATCTATCTATCTATCTATCTATCTATCTATCTATCTATCTATCTATCTATCTATCTATCTATCTATCTATCTATCTATCTATATGTCTCTATCTCTATCTATCTATCTAGTGACTCTCAGGGCGGCGCGGCCCCCTTTTATACCCTTCCTGGACGATGAAGATGTTCCTGCACATGAAGATCACAATCTGGCTGCTGTGTAGGAACATTTTCATTGGCTGCTGTGTAGGAACATCCTCAATGGCTGCTGTGTAGGAATATCTTCATTGGCTGCTGTGTAGGAACAGTCTCATTGGCTGCTGTGTCTATCTATCTATCTATCTATCTATCTATCTATCTATCTATCTATCTATCTATCTATCTATCTATCTATCTATCTATCTATCTATCTATCTATCTATCTATCTATCTATCTATCTATCTATATGTCTCTATCTCTATCTATCTATCTAGTGACTCTCAGGGCGGCGCGGCCCCCTTTTATACCCTTCCTGGACGATGAAGATGTTCCTGCACATGAAGATGTTCCTACACAGCAGCCATTGAGGATGTTCCTACACAGCAGCCAATGAAAATGTTCCTACACAGCAGCCAGATTGTGACATCACAGAGCATCCCTGTGATGTCACAATCTGGCTGCTGTGTAAGAACATTTTCATTGGCTGCTGTGTAGGAACATCCTCAATGGCTGCTGTGTAGGAACATCTAAATTGGCTGCTGTGTAGGAACAGTCTCATTGGCTGCTGTGTCTATCAATCTATCTATCTATCTATCTATCTATCTATATGTCTCTATCTCTATCTATCTATCTAGTGACTCTCAGGGCGGCGCGGCCCCCTTTTATACCCTTCCTGGACGATGAAGATGTTCCTGCATATGAAGATGTTCCTACACAGCAGCCATTGAGGATGTTTCTACACAGCAGCCAATGAAAATGTTCCTACACAGCAGCCAGATTGTGACATCACAGAGCATCCCTGTGATGTCACAATCTGGCTGCTGTGTAAGAACATTTTCATTGGCTGCTGTGTAGGAACATCCTCAATGGCTGATATGTAGGAACATCTTCATTGGCTGCTGTGTAGGAACAGTCTCATTGGCTGCTGTGTCTATCTATCTATCTATCTATCTATCTATCTATCTATCTATCTATCTATCTATCTATCTATCTATCTATCTATCTATATGTCTCTATCTCTATCTATCTATCTAGTGACTCTCAGGGCGGCGCGGCCCCCTTTTATACCCTTCCTGGACGATGAAGATGTTCCTGCACATGAAGATGTTCCTACACAGCAGCCATTGAGGATGTTCCTACACAGCAGCCAATGAAAATGTTCCTACACAGCAGCCAGATTGTGACATCACAGAGCATCCCTGTGATGTCACAATCTGGCTGCTGTGTAAGAACATTTTCATTGGCTGCTGTGTAGGAACATCCTCAATGGCTGCTGTGTTGGAACATCTTCATTGGCTGCTGTGTAGGAACAGTCTCATTGGCTGCTGTGTCTATCTATCTATCTATCTATCTATCTATCTATCTATCTATCTATCTATCTATCTATCTATCTATCTATCTATCTATCTATCTATCTATCTATCTATCTATCTATATGTCTCTATCTCTATCTATCTATCTAGTGACTCTCAGGGCGGCGCGGCCCCCTTTTATACCCTTCCTGGACGATGAAGATGTTCCTGCACATGAAGATGTTCCTACACAGCAGCCAGATTGTGACATCACAGAGCGTCCCTGTGATGTCACAATCTGGCTGCTGTGTAAGAACATTTTCATTGGCTGCTGTGTAGGAACATCCTCAATGGCTGCTGTGTTGGAACATCTTCATTGGCTGCTGTGTAGGAACAGTCTCATTGGCTGCTGTGTCTATCTATCTATCTATCTATCAATCTATATGTCTCTATCTCTATCTATCTATCTAGTGACTCTCAGGGCGGCGCGGCCCCCTTTTATACCCTTCCTGGACGATGAAGATGTTCCTGCACATGAAGATGTTCCTACACAGCAGCCATTGAGGATGTTCCTACACAGCAGCCAATGAAAATGTTCCTACACAGCAGCCAGATTGTGACATCACAGAGCATCCCTGTGATGTCACAATCTGGCTGCTGTGTAAGAACATTTTCATTGGCTGCTGTGTAGGAACATCCTCAATGGCTGCTATGTAGGAACATCTTCATTGGCTGCTGTGTAGGAACAGTCTCATTGGCTGCTGTGTCTATCTATCCATCTATCTATCTATCTATCTATCTATCTATCTATCTATCTATCTATCTATCTATCTATCTATCTATCTATCTATCTATCTATCTATCTATCTATCTATCTATATGTCTCTATCTCTATCTATCTATCTAGTGACTCTCAGGGCGGCGCGGCCCCCTTTTATACCCTTCCTGGACGATGAAGATGTTCCTGCACATGAAGATGTTCCTACACAGCAGCCATTGAGGATGTTCCTACACAGCAGCCAATGAAAATGTTCCTACACAGCAGCCAGATTGTGACATCACAGAGCATCCCTGTGATGTCACAATCTGGCTGCTGTGTAAGAACATTTTCATTGGCTGCTGTGTAGGAACATCCTCAATGGCTGCTATGTAGGAACATCTTCATTGGCTGCTGTGTAGGAACAGTCTCATTGGCTGCTGTGTCTATCTATCCATCTATCTATCTATCTATCTATCTATCTATCTATCTATCTATCTATCTATCTATCTATCTATCTATCTATCTATCTATCTATCTATCTATCTATCTATCTATCTATATGTCTCTATCTCTATCTATCTATCTAGTGACTCTCAGGGCGGCGCGGCCCCCTTTTATACCCTTCCTGGACGATGAAGATGTTCCTGCACATGAAGATGTTCCTACACAGCAGCCATTGAGGATGTTCCTACACAGCAGCCAATGAAAATGTTCCTACACAGCAGCCAGATTGTGACATCACAGAGCATCCCTGTGTTGTCACAATCTGGCTGCTGTGTAGGAACATTTTCATTGGCTGCTGTGTAGGAACATCCTCAATGGCTGCTGTGTAGGAATATCTTCATTGGCTGCTGTGAAGGAACAGTCTCATTGGCTGCTGTGTCTATCTATCTATCTATCTATCTATCTATCTATCTATCTATCTATCTATCTATCTATCTATCTATCTATCTATCTATCTATCTATCTATCTATCTATATGTCTCTATCTCTATCTATCTATCTAGTGACTCTCAGGGCGGCGCGGCCCCCTTTTATACCCTTCCTGGACTATGAAGATGTTCCTGCACATGAAGATGTTCCTACACAGCAGCCATTGAGGATGTTCCTACACAGCAGCCAATGAAAATGTTCCTACACAGCAGCCAGATTGTGACATCACAGAGCATCCATGTGATGTCACAATCTGGCTGCTGTGTAAGAACATTTTCATTGGCTGCTGTGTAGGAACATCCTCAATGGCTGCTGTGTTGGAACATCTTCATTGGCTGCTGTGTAGGAACAGTCTCATTGGCTGCTGTGTCTATCTATCTATCTATCTATCTATCTATCTATCTATCTATCTATCTATCTATCTATCTATCTATCTATCTATATGTCTCTATCTCTATCTATCTATCTAGTGACTCTCAGGGCGGCGCGGCCCCCTTTTATACCCTTCCTGGACGATGAAGATGTTCCTGCACATGAAGATCACAATCTGGCTGCTGTGTAGGAACATTTTCATTGGCTGCTGTGTAGGAACATCCTCAATGGCTGCTGTGTAGGAATATCTTCATTGGCTGCTGTGTAGGAACAGTCTCATTGGCTGCTGTGTCTATCTATCTATCTATCTATCTATCTATCTATCTATCTATCTATCTATCTATCTATCTATCTATCTATCTATCTATCTATCTATCTATCTATCTATCTATCTATCTATCTATCTATATGTCTCTATCTCTATCTATCTATCTAGTGACTCTCAGGGCGGCGCGGCCCCCTTTTATACCCTTCCTGGACGATGAAGATGTTCCTGCACATGAAGATGTTCCTACACAGCAGCCATTGAGGATGTTCCTACACAGCAGCCAATGAAAATGTTCCTACACAGCAGCCAGATTGTGACATCACAGAGCATCCCTGTGATGTCACAATCTGGCTGCTGTGTAAGAACATTTTCATTGGCTGCTGTGTAGGAACATCCTCAATGGCTGCTGTGTAGGAACATCTAAATTGGCTGCTGTGTAGGAACAGTCTCATTGGCTGCTGTGTCTATCAATCTATCTATCTATCTATCTATCTATCTATATGTCTCTATCTCTATCTATCTATCTAGTGACTCTCAGGGCGGCGCGGCCCCCTTTTATACCCTTCCTGGACGATGAAGATGTTCCTGCATATGAAGATGTTCCTACACAGCAGCCATTGAGGATGTTTCTACACAGCAGCCAATGAAAATGTTCCTACACAGCAGCCAGATTGTGACATCACAGAGCATCCCTGTGATGTCACAATCTGGCTGCTGTGTAAGAACATTTTCATTGGCTGCTGTGTAGGAACATCCTCAATGGCTGATATGTAGGAACATCTTCATTGGCTGCTGTGTAGGAACAGTCTCATTGGCTGCTGTGTCTATCTATCTATCTATCTATCTATCTATCTATCTATCTATCTATCTATCTATCTATCTATCTATCTATCTATCTATCTATATGTCTCTATCTCTATCTATCTATCTAGTGACTCTCAGGGCGGCGCGGCCCCCTTTTATACCCTTCCTGGACGATGAAGATGTTCCTGCACATGAAGATGTTCCTACACAGCAGCCATTGAGGATGTTCCTACACAGCAGCCAATGAAAATGTTCCTACACAGCAGCCAGATTGTGACATCACAGAGCATCCCTGTGATGTCACAATCTGGCTGCTGTGTAAGAACATTTTCATTGGCTGCTGTGTAGGAACATCCTCAATGGCTGCTGTGTTGGAACATCTTCATTGGCTGCTGTGTAGGAACAGTCTCATTGGCTGCTGTGTCTATCTATCTATCTATCTATCTATCTATCTATCTATCTATCTATCTATCTATCTATCTATCTATCTATCTATCTATCTATCTATCTATCTATATGTCTCTATCTCTATCTATCTATCTAGTGACTCTCAGGGCGGCGCGGCCCCCTTTTATACCCTTCCTGGACGATGAAGATGTTCCTGCACATGAAGATGTTCCTACACAGCAGCCAGATTGTGACATCACAGAGCGTCCCTGTGATGTCACAATCTGGCTGCTGTGTAAGAACATTTTCATTGGCTGCTGTGTAGGAACATCCTCAATGGCTGCTGTGTTGGAACATCTTCATTGGCTGCTGTGTAGGAACAGTCTCATTGGCTGCTGTGTCTATCTATCTATCTATCTATCAATCTATATGTCTCTATCTCTATCTATCTATCTAGTGACTCTCAGGGCGGCGCGGCCCCCTTTTATACCCTTCCTGGACGATGAAGATGTTCCTGCACATGAAGATGTTCCTACACAGCAGCCATTGAGGATGTTCCTACACAGCAGCCAATGAAAATGTTCCTACACAGCAGCCAGATTGTGACATCACAGAGCATCCCTGTGATGTCACAATCTGGCTGCTGTGTAAGAACATTTTCATTGGCTGCTGTGTAGGAACATCCTCAATGGCTGCTATGTAGGAACATCTTCATTGGCTGCTGTGTAGGAACAGTCTCATTGGCTGCTGTGTCTATCTATCCATCTATCTATCTATCTATCTATCTATCTATCTATCTATCTATCTATCTATCTATCTATCTATCTATCTATCTATCTATCTATCTATCTATCTATCTATCTATCTATCTATCTATCTATATGTCTCTATCTCTATCTATCTATCTAGTGACTCTCAGGGCGGCGCGGCCCCCTTTTATACCCTTCCTGGACGATGAAGATGTTCCTGCACATGAAGATGTTCCTACACAGCAGCCATTGAGGATGTTCCTACACAGCAGCCAATGAAAATGTTCCTACACAGCAGCCAGATTGTGACATCACAGAGCATCCCTGTGATGTCACAATCTGGCTGCTGTGTAAGAACATTTTCATTGGCTGCTGTGTAGGAACATCCTCAATGGCTGCTGTGTTGGAACATCTTCATTGGCTGCTGTGTAGGAACAGTCTCATTGGCTGCTGTGTCTATCTATCTATCTATCTATCTATCTATCTATCTATCTATCTATCTATCTATCTATCTATCTATCTATCTATCTATCTATCTATCCATCTATCTATATGTCTCTATCTCTATCTATCTATCTAGTGACTCTCAGGGCGGCGCGGCCCCCTTTTATACCCTTCCTGGACGATGAAGATGTTCCTGCACATGAAGATGTTCCTACACAGCAGCCAGATTGTGACATCACAGAGCATCCCTGTGATGTCACAATCTGGCTGCTGTGTAAGAACATTTTCATTGGCTGCTGTGTAGGAACATCCTCAATGGCTGCTGTGTTGGAACATCTTCATTGGCTGCTGTGTAGGAACAGTCTCATTGGCTGCTGTGTCTATCTATCTATCTATCTATCAATCTATATGTCTCTATCTCTATCTATCTATCTAGTGACTCTCAGGGCGGCGCGGCCCCCTTTTATACCCTTCCTGGACGATGAAGATGTTCCTGCACATGAAGATGTTCCTACACAGCAGCCATTGAGGATGTTCCTACACAGCAGCCAATGAAAATGTTCCTACACAGCAGCCAGATTGTGACATCACAGAGCATCCCTGTGATGTCACAATCTGGCTGCTGTGTAAGAACATTTTCATTGGCTGCTGTGTAGGAACATCCTCAATGGCTGCTATGTAGGAACATCTTCATTGGCTGCTGTGTAGGAACAGTCTCATTGGCTGCTGTGTCTATCTATCCATCTATCTATCTATCTATCTATCTATCTATCTATCTATCTATCTATCTATCTATCTATCTATCTATCTATCTATCTATCTATCTATCTATCTATCTATATGTCTCTATCTCTATCTATCTATCTAGTGACTCTCAGGGCGGCGCGGCCCCCTTTTATACCCTTCCTGGACGATGAAGATGTTCCTGCACATGAAGATCACAATCTGGCTGCTGTGTAGGAACATTTTCATTGGCTGCTGTGTAGGAACATCCTCAATGGCTGCTGTGTAGGAATATCTTCATTGGCTGCTGTGTAGGAACAGTCTCATTGGCTGCTGTGTCTATCTATCTATCTATCTATCTATCTATCTATCTATCTATCTATCTATCTATCTATCTATCTATCTATCTATCTATCTATCTATCTATCTATCTATCTATCTATCTATCTATCTATATGTCTCTATCTCTATCTATCTATCAAGTGACTCTCAGGGCGGCGCGGCCCCCTTTTATACCCTTCCTGGACGATGAAGATGTTCCTGCACATGAAGATGTTCCTACACAGCAGCCATTGAGGATGTTCCTACACAGCAGCCAATGAAAATGTTCCTACACAGCAGCCAGATTGTGACATCACAGAGCATCCCTGTGATGTCACAATCTGGCTGCTGTGTAAGAACATTTTCATTGGCTGCTGTGTAGGAACATCCTCAATGGCTGCTGTGTAGGAACATCTAAATTGGCTGCTGTGTAGGAACAGTCTCATTGGCTGCTGTGTCTATCAATCTATCTATCTATCTATCTATCTATCTATATGTCTCTATCTCTATCTATCTATCTAGTGACTCTCAGGGCGGCGCGGCCCCCTTTTATACCCTTCCTGGACGATGAAGATGTTCCTGCATATGAAGATGTTCCTACACAGCAGCCATTGAGGATGTTTCTACACAGCAGCCAATGAAAATGTTCCTACACAGCAGCCAGATTGTGACATCACAGAGCATCCCTGTGATGTCACAATCTGGCTGCTGTGTAAGAACATTTTCATTGGCTGCTGTGTAGGAACATCCTCAATGGCTGATATGTAGGAACATCTTCATTGGCTGCTGTGTAGGAACAGTCTCATTGGCTGCTGTGTCTATCTATCTATCTATCTATCTATCTATCTATCTATCTATCTATCTATCTATCTATCTATCTATCTATCTATCTATCTATCTATCTATCTATATGTCTCTATCTCTATCTATCTATCTAGTGACTCTCAGGGCGGCGCGGCCCCCTTTTATACCCTTCCTGGACGATGAAGATGTTCCTGCACATGAAGATGTTCCTACACAGCAGCCATTGAGGATGTTCCTACACAGCAGCCAATGAAAATGTTCCTACACAGCAGCCAGATTGTGACATCACAGAGCATCCCTGTGATGTCACAATCTGGCTGCTGTGTAAGAACATTTTCATTGGCTGCTGTGTAGGAACATCCTCAATGGCTGCTGTGTTGGAACATCTTCATTGGCTGCTGTGTAGGAACAGTCTCATTGGCTGCTGTGTCTATCTATCTATCTATCTATCTATCTATCTATCTATCTATCTATCTATCTATCTATCTATCTATCTATCTATCTATCTATCTATATGTCTCTATCTCTATCTATCTATCTAGTGACTCTCAGGGCGGCGCGGCCCCCTTTTATACCCTTCCTGGACGATGAAGATGTTCCTGCACATGAAGATGTTCCTACACAGCAGCCAGATTGTGACATCACAGAGCGTCCCTGTGATGTCACAATCTGGCTGCTGTGTAAGAACATTTTCATTGGCTGCTGTGTAGGAACATCCTCAATGGCTGCTGTGTTGGAACATCTTCATTGGCTGCTGTGTAGGAACAGTCTCATTGGCTGCTGTGTCTATCTATCTATCTATCTATCAATCTATATGTCTCTATCTCTATCTATCTATCTAGTGACTCTCAGGGCGGCGCGGCCCCCTTTTATACCCTTCCTGGACGATGAAGATGTTCCTGCACATGAAGATGTTCCTACACAGCAGCCATTGAGGATGTTCCTACACAGCAGCCAATGAAAATGTTCCTACACAGCAGCCAGATTGTGACATCACAGAGCATCCCTGTGATGTCACAATCTGGCTGCTGTGTAAGAACATTTTCATTGGCTGCTGTGTAGGAACATCCTCAATGGCTGCTATGTAGGAACATCTTCATTGGCTGCTGTGTAGGAACAGTCTCATTGGCTGCTGTGTCTATCTATCCATCTATCTATCTATCTATCTATCTATCTATCTATCTATCTATCTATCTATCTATCTATCTATCTATCTATCTATCTATCTATCTATCTATCTATATGTCTCTATCTCTATCTATCTATCTAGTGACTCTCAGGGCGGCGCGGCCCCCTTTTATACCCTTCCTGGACGATGAAGATGTTCCTGCACATGAAGATGTTCCTACACAGCAGCCATTGAGGATGTTCCTACACAGCAGCCAATGAAAATGTTCCTACACAGCAGCCAGATTGTGACATCACAGAGCATCCCTGTGATGTCACAATCTGGCTGCTGTGTAAGAACATTTTCATTGGCTGCTGTGTAGGAACATCCTCAATGGCTGCTGTGTTGGAACATCTTCATTGGCTGCTGTGTAGGAACAGTCTCATTGGCTGCTGTGTCTATCTATCTATCTATCTATCTATCTATCTATCTATCTATCTATCTATCTATCTATCTATCTATCTATCTATCTATCTATCTATCCATCTATCTATATGTCTCTATCTCTATCTATCTATCTAGTGACTCTCAGGGCGGCGCGGCCCCCTTTTATACCCTTCCTGGACGATGAAGATGTTCCTGCACATGAAGATGTTCCTACACAGCAGCCAGATTGTGACATCACAGAGCATCCCTGTGATGTCACAATCTGGCTGCTGTGTAAGAACATTTTCATTGGCTGCTGTGTAGGAACATCCTCAATGGCTGCTGTGTTGGAACATCTTCATTGGCTGCTGTGTAGGAACAGTCTCATTGGCTGCTGTGTCTATCTATCTATCTATCTATCAATCTATATGTCTCTATCTCTATCTATCTATCTAGTGACTCTCAGGGCGGCGCGGCCCCCTTTTATACCCTTCCTGGACGATGAAGATGTTCCTGCACATGAAGATGTTCCTACACAGCAGCCATTGAGGATGTTCCTACACAGCAGCCAATGAAAATGTTCCTACACAGCAGCCAGATTGTGACATCACAGAGCATCCCTGTGATGTCACAATCTGGCTGCTGTGTAAGAACATTTTCATTGGCTGCTGTGTAGGAACATCCTCAATGGCTGCTATGTAGGAACATCTTCATTGGCTGCTGTGTAGGAACAGTCTCATTGGCTGCTGTGTCTATCTATCCATCTATCTATCTATCTATCTATCTATCTATCTATCTATCTATCTATCTATCTATCTATCTATCTATCTATCTATCTATCTATCTATATGTCTCTATCTCTATCTATCTATCTAGTGACTCTCAGGGCGGCGCGGCCCCCTTTTATACCCTTCCTGGACGATGAAGATGTTCCTGCACATGAAGATCACAATCTGGCTGCTGTGTAGGAACATTTTCATTGGCTGCTGTGTAGGAACATCCTCAATGGCTGCTGTGTAGGAATATCTTCATTGGCTGCTGTGTAGGAACAGTCTCATTGGCTGCTGTGTCTATCTATCTATCTATCTATCTATCTATCTATCTATCTATCTATCTATCTATCTATCTATCTATCTATCTATCTATCTATCTATCTATCTATCTATCTATCTATCTATATGTCTCTATCTCTATCTATCTATCTATCTAGTGACTCTCAGGGCGGCGCGGCCCCCTTTTATACCCTTCCTGGACGATGAAGATGTTCCTGCACATGAAGATGTTCCTACACAGCAGCCATTGAGGATGTTCCTACACAGCAGCCAATGAAAATGTTCCTACACAGCAGCCAGATTGTGACATCACAGAGCATCCCTGTGATGTCACAATCTGGCTGCTGTGTAAGAACATTTTCATTGGCTGCTGTGTAGGAACATCCTCAATGGCTGATATGTAGGAACATCTTCATTGGCTGCTGTGTAGGAACAGTCTCATTGGCTGCTGTGTCTATCTATCCATCTATCTATCTATCTATCTATCTATCTATCTATCTATCTATCTATCTATCTATCTATCTATCTATCTATCTATCTATATGTCTCTATCTCTATCTATCTATCTAGTGACTCTCAGGGCGGCGCGGCCCCCTTTTATACCCTTCCTGGACGATGAAGATGTTCCTGCACATGAAGATGTTCCTACACAGCAGCCATTGAGGATGTTCCTACACAGCAGCCAATGAAAATGTTCCTACACAGCAGCCAGATTGTGACATCACAGAGCATCCCTGTGTTGTCACAATCTGGCTGCTGTGTAGGAACATTTTCATTGGCTGCTGTGTAGGAACATCCTCAATGGCTGCTGTGTAGGAATATCTTCATTGGCTGCTGTGTAGGAACAGTCTCATTGGCTGCTGTGTCTATCTATCTATCTATCTATCTATCTATCTATCTATCTATCTATCTATCTATCTATCTATCTATCTATCTATATGTCTCTATCTCTATCTATCTATCTAGTGACTCTCAGGGCGGCGCGGCCCCCTTTTATACCCTTCCTGGACGATGAAGATGTTCCTGCACATGAAGATGTTCCTACACAGCAGCCATTGAGGATGTTCCTACACAGCAGCCAATGAAAATGTTCCTACACAGCAGCCAGATTGTGACATCACAGAGCATCCCTGTGATGTCACAATCTGGCTGCTGTGTAAGAACATTTTCATTGGCTGCTGTGTAGGAACATCCTCAATGGCTGCTATGTAGGAACATCTTCATTGGCTGCTGTGTAGGAACAGTCTCATTGGCTGCTGTGTCTATCTATCCATCTATCTATCTATCTATCTATCTATCTATCTATCTATCTATCTATCTATCTATCTATCTATCTATCTATCTATCTATCTATCTATCTATCTATCTATCTATCTATCTATCTATCTATCTATCTATATGTCTCTATCTCTATCTATCTATCTAGTGACTCTCAGGGCGGCGCGGCCCCCTTTTATACCCTTCCTGGACGATGAAGATGTTCCTGCACATGAAGATGTTCCTACACAGCAGCCATTGAGGATGTTCCTACACAGCAGCCAATGAAAATGTTCCTACACAGCAGCCAGATTGTGACATCACAGAGCATCCCTGTGTTGTCACAATCTGGCTGCTGTGTAGGAACATTTTCATTGGCTGCTGTGTAGGAACATCCTCAATGGCTGCTGTGTAGGAATATCTTCATTGGCTGCTGTGTAGGAACAGTCTCATTGGCTGCTGTGTCTATCTATCTATCTATCTATCTATCTATCTATCTATCTATCTATCTATCTATCTATCTATCTATCTATCTATCTATCTATCTATCTATATGTCTCTATCTCTATCTATCTATCTAGTGACTCTCAGGGCGGCGCGGCCCCCTTTTATACCCTTCCTGGACGATGAAGATGTTCCTGCACATGAAGATGTTCCTACACAGCAGCCATTGAGGATGTTCCTACACAGCAGCCAATGAAAATGTTCCTACACAGCAGCCAGATTGTGACATCACAGAGCATCCCTGTGATGTCACAATCTGGCTGCTGTGTAAGAACATTTTCATTGGCTGCTGTGTAGGAACATCCTCAATGGCTGCTGTGTTGGAACATCTTCATTGGCTGCTGTGTAGGAACAGTCTCATTGGCTGCTGTGTCTATCTATCTATCTATCTATCTATCTATCTATCTATCTATCTATCTATCTATCTATCTATCTATCTATCTATCTATCTATCTATCTATCTATCTATCTATCTATCTATCTATCTATATGTCTCTATCTCTATCTATCTATCTAGTGACTCTCAGGGCGGCGCGGCCCCCTTTTATACCCTTCCTGGACGATGAAGATGTTCCTGCACATGAAGATCACAATCTGGCTGCTGTGTAGGAACATTTTCATTGGCTGCTGTGTAGGAACATCCTCAATGGCTGCTGTGTAGGAATATCTTCATTGGCTGCTGTGTAGGAACAGTCTCATTGGCTGCTGTGTCTATCTATCTATCTATCTATCTATCTATCTATCTATCTATCTATCTATCTATCTATCTATCTATCTATCTATCTATCTATCTATCTATCTATCTATATGTCTCTATCTCTATCTATCTATCTAGTGACTCTCAGGGCGGCGCGGCCCCCTTTTATACCCTTCCTGGACGATGAAGATGTTCCTGCACATGAAGATGTTCCTACACAGCAGCCATTGAGGATGTTCCTACACAGCAGCCAATGAAAATGTTCCTACACAGCAGCCAGATTGTGACATCACAGAGCATCCCTGTGATGTCACAATCTGGCTGCTGTGTAAGAACATTTTCATTGGCTGCTGTGTAGGAACATCCTCAATGGCTGCTGTGTAGGAACATCTAAATTGGCTGCTGTGTAGGAACAGTCTCATTGGCTGCTGTGTCTATCAATCTATCTATCTATCTATCTATCTATCTATCTATCTATCTATCTATCTATCTATCTATCTATCTATCTATCTATATGTCTCTATCTCTATCTATCTATCTAGTGACTCTCAGGGCGGCGCGGCCCCCTTTTATACCCTTCCTGGACGATGAAGATGTTCCTGCATATGAAGATGTTCCTACACAGCAGCCATTGAGGATGTTTCTACACAGCAGCCAATGAAAATGTTCCTACACAGCAGCCAGATTGTGACATCACAGAGCATCCCTGTGATGTCACAATCTGGCTGCTGTGTAAGAACATTTTCATTGGCTGCTGTGTAGGAACATCCTCAATGGCTGATATGTAGGAACATCTTCATTGGCTGCTGTGTAGGAACAGTCTCATTGGCTGCTGTGTCTATCTATCTATCTATCTATCTATCTATCTATCTATCTATCTATCTATCTATCTATCTATCTATCTATCTATCTATCTATCTATCTATCTATCTATCTATCTATATGTCTCTATCTCTATCTATCTATCTAGTGACTCTCAGGGCGGCGCGGCCCCCTTTTATACCCTTCCTGGACGATGAAGATGTTCCTGCATATGAAGATGTTCCTACACAGCAGCCATTGAGGATGTTTCTACACAGCAGCCAATGAAAATGTTCCTACACAGCAGCCAGATTGTGACATCACAGAGCATCCCTGTGATGTCACAATCTGGCTGCTGTGTAAGAACATTTTCATTGGCTGCTGTGTAGGAACATCCTCAATGGCTGATATGTAGGAACATCTTCATTGGCTGCTGTGTAGGAACAGTCTCATTGGCTGCTGTGTCTATCTATCTATCTATCTATCTATCTATCTATCTATCTATCTATCTATCTATCTATCTATCTATCTATCTATCTATCTATCTATCTATATGTCTCTATCTCTATCTATCTATCTAGTGACTCTCAGGGCGGCGCGGCCCCCTTTTATACCCTTCCTGGACGATGAAGATGTTCCTGCACATGAAGATGTTCCTACACAGCAGCCATTGAGGATGTTCCTACACAGCAGCCAATGAAAATGTTCCTACACAGCAGCCAGATTGTGACATCACAGAGCATCCCTGTGATGTCACAATCTGGCTGCTGTGTAAGAACATTTTCATTGGCTGCTGTGTAGGAACATCCTCAATGGCTGATATGTAGGAACATCTTCATTGGCTGCTGTGTAGGAACAGTCTCATTGGCTGCTGTGTCTATCTATCTATCTATCTATCTATCTATCTATCTATCTATCTATCTATCTATCTATCTATCTATCTATCTATCTATCTATCTATCTATCTATATGTCTCTATCTCTATCTATCTATCTAGTGACTCTCAGGGCGGCGCGGCCCCCTTTTATACCCTTCCTGGACGATGAAGATGTTCCTGCACATGAAGATGTTCCTACACAGCAGCCAGATTGTGACATCACAGAGCTTCCCTGTGATGTCACAATCTGGCTGCTGTGTAAGAACATTTTCATTGGCTGCTGTGTAGGAACATCCTCAATGGCTGCTGTGTTGGAACATCTTCATTGGCTGCTGTGTAGGAACAGTCTCATTGGCTGCTGTGTCTATCTATCTATCTATCTATCTATCTATCTATCGATCTATCTATCTATCTATCTATCTATCTATCTATCTATCTATCTATCTATCTATCTATCTATCTATCTATCTATATGTCTCTATCTCTATCTATCTATCTAGTGACTCTCAGGGCGGCGCGGCCCCCTTTTATACTCTTCCTGGACGATGAAGATGTTCCTGCACATGAAGATGTTCCTACACAGCAGCCATTGAGGATGTTCCTACACAGCAGCCAATGAAAATGTTCCTACACAGCAGCCAGATTGTGACATCACAGAGCATCCCTGTGATGTCACAATCTGGCTGCTGTGTAAGAACATTTTCATTGGCTGCTGTGTAGGAACATCCTCAATGGCTGCTGTGTAGGAACATCTTCATTGGCTGCTGTGTAGGAACAGTCTCATTGGCTGCTGTGTCTATCAATCTATCTATCTATCTATCTATCTATCTATCTATCTATCTATCTATCTATCTATCTATATGTCTCTATCTCTATCTATCTATCTAGTGACTCTCAGGGCGGCGCGGCCCCCTTTTATACCCTTCCTGGACGATGAAGATGTTCCTGCATATGAAGATGTTCCTACACAGCAGCCATTGAGGATGTTCCTACACAGCAGCCAATGAAAATGTTCCTACACAGCAGCCAGATTGTGACATCACAGAGCATCCCTGTGATGTCACAATCTGGCTGCTGTGTAGGAACATTTTCATTGGCTGCTGTGTAGGAACATCCTCAATGGCTGCTGTGTAGGAATATCTTCATTGGCTGCTGTGTAGGAACAGTCTCATTGGCTGCTGTGTCTATCTATCTATCTATCTATCTATCTATCTATCTATCTATCTATCTATCTATCTATCTATCTATCTATCTATCTATCTATCTATCTATATGTCTCTATCTCTATCTATCTATCTAGTGACTCTCAGGGCGGCGCGGCCCCCTTTTATACCCTTCCTGGACGATGAAGATGTTCCTGCACATGAAGATGTTCCTACACAGCAGCCAGATTGTGACATCACAGAGCATCCCTGTGATGTCACAATCTGGCTGCTGTGTAAGAACATTTTCATTGGCTGCTGTGTAGGAACATCCTCAATGGCTGCTGTGTTGGAACATCTTCATTGGCTGCTGTGTAGGAACAGTCTCATTGGCTGCTGTGTCTATCTATCTATCTATCTATCTATCTATCTATCTATCTATCTATCTATCTATCTATCTATCTATCTATCTATCTATCTATCTATCTATCTATCTATCTATATGTCTCTATCTCTATCTATCTATCTAGTGACTCTCAGGGCGGCGCGGCCCCCTTTTATACCCTTCCTGGACGATGAAGATGTTCCTGCATATGAAGATGTTCCTACACAGCAGCCATTGAGGATGTTTCTACACAGCAGCCAATGAAAATGTTCCTACACAGCAGCCAGATTGTGACATCACAGAGCATCCCTGTGATGTCACAATCTGGCTGCTGTGTAAGAACATTTTCATTGGCTGCTGTGTAGGAACATCCTCAATGGCTGATATGTAGGAACATCTTCATTGGCTGCTGTGTAGGAACAGTCTCATTGGCTGCTGTGTCTATCTATCTATCTATCAATCTATCTATCTATCTATCTATCTATCTATCTATCTATCTATCTATCTATCTATCTATCTATCTATCTATCTATCTATCTATCTATCTATCTATCTATCTATATGTCTCTATCTCTATCTATCTATCTAGTGACTCTCAGGGCGGCGCGGCCCCCTTTTATACCCTTCCTGGACGATGAAGATGTTCCTGCACATGAAGATGTTCCTACACAGCAGCCATTGAGGATGTTCCTACACAGCAGCCAATGAAAATGTTCCTACACAGCAGCCAGATTGTGACATCACAGAGCATCCCTGTGATGTCACAATCTGGCTGCTGTGTAAGAACATTTTCATTGGCTGCTGTGTAGGAACATCCTCAATGGCTGATATGTAGGAACATCTTCATTGGCTGCTGTGTAGGAACAGTCTCATTGGCTGCTGTGTCTATCTATCTATCTATCTATCTATCTATCTATCTATCTATCTATCTATCTATCTATCTATCTATCTATCTATCTATCTATCTATCTATCTATCTATCTATCTATCTATATGTCTCTATCTCTATCTATCTATCTATCTAGTGACTCTCAGGGCGGCGCGGCCCCCTTTTATACCCTTCCTGGACGATGAAGATGTTCCTGCACATGAAGATGTTCCTACACAGCAGCCAGATTGTGACATCACAGAGCTTCCCTGTGATGTCACAATCTGGCTGCTGTGTAAGAACATTTTCATTGGCTGCTGTGTAGGAACATCCTCAATGGCTGCTGTGTTGGAACATCTTCATTGGCTGCTGTGTAGGAACAGTCTCATTGGCTGCTGTGTCTATCTATCTATCTATCTATCTATCTATCTATCTATCTATCTATCTATCTATCTATCTATCTATCTATCTATCTATCTATCTATCTATCTATCTATCTATATGTCTCTATCTCTATCTATCTATCTAGTGACTCTCAGGGCGGCGCGGCCCCCTTTTATACCCTTCCTGGACGATGAAGATGTTCCTGCACATGAAGATGTTCCTACACAGCAGCCATTGAGGATGTTCCTACACAGCAGCCAATGAAAATGTTCCTACACAGCAGCCAGATTGTGACATCACAGAGCATCCCTGTGATGTCACAATCTGGCTGCTGTGTAAGAACATTTTCATTGGCTGCTGTGTAGGAACATCCTCAATGGCTGATATGTAGGAACATCTTCATTGGCTGCTGTGTAGGAACAGTCTCATTGGCTGCTGTGTCTATCTATCTATCTATCTATCTATCTATCTATCTATCTATCTATCTATCTATCTATCTATATGTCTCTATCTCTATCTATCTATCTAGTGACTCTCAGGGCGGCGCGGCCCCCTTTTATACCCTTCCTGGACGATGAAGATGTTCCTGCACATGAAGATGTTCCTACACAGCAGCCAGATTGTGACATCACAGAGCATCCCTGTGATGTCACAATCTGGCTGCTGTGTAAGAACATTTTCATTGGCTGCTGTGTAGGAACATCCTCAATGGCTGCTGTTTTGGAACATCTTCATTGGCTGCTGTGTAGGAACAGTCTCATTGGCTGCTGTGTCTATCTATCTATCTATCTATCTATCTATATGTCTCTATCTCTATCTATCTATCTAGTGACTCTCAGGGCGGCGCGGCCCCCTTTTATACCCTTCCTGGACGATGAAGATGTTCCTGCACATGAAGATGTTCCTACACAGCAGCCATTGAGGATGTTCCTACACAGCAGCCAATGAAAATGTTCCTACACAGCAGCCAGATTGTGACATCACAGAGCATCCCTGTGATGTCACAATCTGGCTGCTGTGTAAGAACATTTTCATTGGCTGCTGTGTAGGAACATCCTCAATGGCTGCTATGTAGGAACATCTTCATTGGCTGCTGTGTAGGAACAGTCTCATTGGCTGCTGTGTCTATCTATCTATCTATCTATCTATCTATCTATCTATCTATCTATCTATCTATCTATCTATCTATCTATCTATCTATCTATCTATCTATCTATCTATCTATCTATCTATCTATCTATCTATCTATCTATATGTCTCTATCTCTATCTATCTATCTAGTGACTCTCAGGGCGGCGCGGCCCCCTTTTATACCCTTCCTGGACGATGAAGATGTTCCTGCACATGAAGATCACAATCTGGCTGCTGTGTAGGAACATTTTCATTGGCTGCTGTGTAGGAACATCCTCAATGGCTGCTGTGTAGGAATATCTTCATTGGCTGCTGTGTAGGAACAGTCTCATTGGCTGCTGTGTCTATCTATCTATCTATCTATCTATCCATCTATCTATCTATCTATCTATCTATCTATCTATCTATCTATCTATCTATCTATCTATCTATCTATCTATCTATCTATCTATCTATCTATCTATCTAGTGACTCTCAGGGCGGCGCGGCCCCCTTTTATACCCTTCCTGGACGATGAAGATGTTCCTGCACATGAAGATGTTCCTACACAGCAGCCAGATTGTGACATCACAGAGCATCCCTGTGATGTCACAATCTGGCTGCTGTGTAAGAACATTTTCATTGGCTGCTGTGTAGGAACATCCTCAATGGCTGCTGTGTTGGAACATCTTCATTGGCTGCTGTGTAGGAACAGTCTCATTGGCTGCTGTGTCTATCTATCTATCTATCTATCTATCTATCTATCTATCTATCTATCTATCTATCTATCTATCTATCTATCTATCTATATGTCTCTATCTCTATCTATCTATCTAGTGAATCTCAGGGCGGCGCGGCCCCCTTTTATACCCTTCCTGGACGATGAAGATGTTCCTGCACATGAAGATGTTCCTACACAGCAGCCATTGAGGATGTTCCTACACAGCAGCCAATGAAAATGTTCCTACACAGCAGCCAGATTGTGACATCACAGAGCATCCCTGTGATGTCACAATCTGGCTGCTGTGTAAGAACATTTTCATTGGCTGCTGTGTAGGAACATCCTCAATGGCTGCTATGTAGGAACATCTTCATTGGCTGCTGTGTAGGAACAGTCTCATTGGCTGCTGTGTCTATCTATCCATCTATCTATCTATCTATCTATCTATCTATCTATCTATCTATCTATCTATCTATCTATCTATCTATCTATCTATCTATCTATATGTCTCTATCTCTATCTATCTATCTAGTGACTCACAGGGCGGCGCGGCCCCCTTTTATACCCTTCCTGGACGATGAAGATGTTCCTGCACATGAAGATGTTCCTACACAGCAGCCATTGAGGATGTTCCTACACAGCAGCCAATGAAAATGTTCCTACACAGCAGCCAGATTGTGACATCACAGAGCATCCCTGTGTTGTCACAATCTGGCTGCTGTGTAGGAACATTTTCATTGGCTGCTGTGTAGGAACATCCTCAATGGCTGCTGTGTAGGAATATCTTCATTGGCTGCTGTGTAGGAACAGTCTCATTGGCTGCTGTGTCTATCTATCTATCTATCTATCTATCTATCTATCTATCTATCTATCTATCTATCTATATGTCTCTATCTCTATCTATCTATCTAGTGACTCTCAGGGCGGCGCGGCCCCCTTTTATACCCTTCCTGGACGATGAAGATGTTCCTGCACATGAAGATGTTCCTACACAGCAGCCATTGAGGATGTTCCTACACAGCAGCCAATGAAAATGTTCCTACACAGCAGCCAGATTGTGACATCACAGAGCATCCCTGTGATGTCACAATCTGGCTGCTGTGTAAGAACATTTTCATTGGCTGCTGTGTAGGAACATCCTCAATGGCTGCTGTGTAGGAACATCTAAATTGGCTGCTGTGTAGGAACAGTCTCATTGGCTGCTGTGTCTATCAATCTATCTATCTATCTATCTATCTATCTATCTATCTATCTATCTATCTATCTATCTATCTATCTATCTATCTATCTATCTATCTATCTATCTATATGTCTCTATCTCTATCTATCTATCTAGTGACTCTCAGGGCGGCGCGGCCCCCTTTTATACCCTTCCTGGACGATGAAGATGTTCCTGCATATGAAGATGTTCCTACACAGCAGCCATTGAGGATGTTTCTACACAGCAGCCAATGAAAATGTTCCTACACAGCAGCCAGATTGTGACATCACAGAGCATCCCTGTGATGTCACAATCTGGCTGCTGTGTAAGAACATTTTCATTGGCTGCTGTGTAGGAACATCCTCAATGGCTGATATGTAGGAACATCTTCATTGGCTGCTGTGTAGGAACAGTCTCATTGGCTGCTGTGTCTATCTATCTATCTATCTATCTATCTATCTATCTATCTATCTATCTATCTATCTATCTATCTATCTATCTATCTATATGTCTCTATCTCTATCTATCTATCTAGTGACTCTCAGGGCGGCGCGGCCCCCTTTTATACCCTTCCTGGACGATGAAGATGTTCCTGCACATGAAGATGTTCCTACACAGCAGCCATTGAGGATGTTCCTACACAGCAGCCAATGAAAATGTTCCTACACAGCAGCCAGATTGTGACATCACAGAGCATCCCTGTGATGTCACAATCTGGCTGCTGTGTAAGAACATTTTCATTGGCTGCTGTGTAGGAACATCCTCAATGGCTGATATGTAGGAACATCTTCATTGGCTGCTGTGTAGGAACAGTCTCATTGGCTGCTGTGTCTATCTATCTATCTATCTATCTATCTATCTATCTATCTATCTATCTATCTATCTATCTATCTATCTATCTATCTATCTATCTATATGTCTCTATCTCTATCTATCTATCTAGTGACTCTCAGGGCGGCGCGGCCCCCTTTTATACCCTTCCTGGACGATGAAGATGTTCCTGCACATGAAGATGTTCCTACACAGCAGCCAGATTGTGACATCACAGAGCTTCCCTGTGATGTCACAATCTGGCTGCTGTGTAAGAACATTTTCATTGGCTGCTGTGTAGGAACATCCTCAATGGCTGCTGTGTTGGAACATCTTCATTGGCTGCTGTGTAGGAACAGTCTCATTGGCTGCTGTGTCTATCTATCTATCTATCTATCTATCTATCTATCTATCTATCTATCTATCTATCTATCTATCTATCTATCTATCTATCTATCTATCTATCTATCTATATGTCTCTATCTCTATCTATCTATCTAGTGACTCTCAGGCCGGCGCGGCCCCCTTTTATACCCTTCCTGGACGATGAAGATGTTCCTGCACATGAAGATGTTCCTACACAGCAGCCATTGAGGATGTTCCTACACAGCAGCCAATGAAAATGTTCCTACACAGCAGCCAGATTGTGACATCACAGAGCATCCCTGTGATGTCACAATCTGGCTGCTGTGTAAGAACATTTTCATTGGCTGCTGTGTAGGAACATCCTCAATGGCTGATATGTAGGAACATCTTCATTGGCTGCTGTGTAGGAACAGTCTCATTGGCTGCTGTGTCTATCTATCTATCTATCTATCTATCTATCTATCTATCTATCTATCTATCTATCTATCTATCTATCTATCTATCTATCTATCTATCTATCTATATGTCTCTATCTCTATCTATCTATCTAGTGACTCTCAGGGCGGCGCGGCCCCCTTTTATACCCTTCCTGGACGATGAAGATGTTCCTGCACATGAAGATGTTCCTACACAGCAGCCAGATTGTGACATCACAGAGCTTCCCTGTGATGTCACAATCTGGCTGCTGTGTAAGAACATTTTCATTGGCTGCTGTGTAGGAACATCCTCAATGGCTGCTGTGTTGGAACATCTTCATTGGCTGCTGTGTAGGAACAGTCTCATTGGCTGCTGTGTCTATCTATCTATCTATCTATCTATCTATCTATCTATCTATCTATCTATCTATCTATCTATCTATCTATCTATCTATCTATCTATCTATCTATATGTCTCTATCTCTATCTATCTATCTAGTGACTCTCAGGGCGGCGCGGCCCCCTTTTATACCCTTCCTGGACGATGAAGATGTTCCTGCACATGAAGATGTTCCTACACAGCAGCCATTGAGGATGTTCCTACACAGCAGCCAATGAAAATGTTCCTACACAGCAGCCAGATTGTGACATCACAGAGCATCCCTGTGATGTCACAATCTGGCTGCTGTGTAAGAACATTTTCATTGGCTGCTGTGTAGGAACATCCTCAATGGCTGATATGTAGGAACATCTTCATTGGCTGCTGTGTAGGAACAGTCTCATTGGCTGCTGTGTCTATCTATCTATCTATCTATCTATCTATCTATCTATCTATATGTCTCTATCTCTATCTATCTATCTAGTGACTCTCAGGGCGGCGCGGCCCCCTTTTATACCCTTCCTGGACGATGAAGATGTTCCTGCACATGAAGATGTTCCTACACAGCAGCCAGATTGTGACATCACAGAGCATCCCTGTGATGTCACAATCTGGCTGCTGTGTAAGAACATTTTCATTGGCTGCTGTGTAGGAACATCCTCAATGGCTGCTGTTTTGGAACATCTTCATTGGCTGCTGTGTAGGAACAGTCTCATTGGCTGCTGTGTCTATCTATCTATCTATCTATCTATCTATATGTCTCTATCTCTATCTATCTATCTAGTGACTCTCAGGGCGGCGCGGCCCCCTTTTATACCCTTCCTGGACGATGAAGATGTTCCTGCACATGAAGATGTTCCTACACAGCAGCCATTGAGGATGTTCCTACACAGCAGCCAATGAAAATGTTCCTACACAGCAGCCAGATTGTGACATCACAGAGCATCCCTGTGATGTCACAATCTGGCTGCTGTGTAAGAACATTTTCATTGGCTGCTGTGTAGGAACATCCTCAATGGCTGCTATGTAGGAACATCTTCATTGGCTGCTGTGTAGGAACAGTCTCATTGGCTGCTGTGTCTATCTATCTATCTATCTATCTATCTATCTATCTATCTATCTATCTATCTATCTATCTATCTATCTATCTATCTATCTATCTATCTATCTATCTATATGTCTCTATCTCTATCTATCTATCTAGTGACTCTCAGGGCGGCGCGGCCCCCTTTTATACCCTTCCTGGACGATGAAGATGTTCCTGCACATGAAGATCACAATCTGGCTGCTGTGTAGGAACATTTTCATTGGCTGCTGTGTAGGAACATCCTCAATGGCTGCTGTGTAGGAATATCTTCATTGGCTGCTGTGTAGGAACAGTCTCATTGGCTGCTGTGTCTATCTATCTATCTATCTATCTATCCATCTATCTATCTATCTATCTATCTATCTATCTATCTATCTATCTATCTATCTATCTATCTATCTATCTATCTATCTAGTGACTCTCAGGGCGGCGCGGCCCCCTTTTATACCCTTCCTGGACGATGAAGATGTTCCTGCACATGAAGATGTTCCTACACAGCAGCCAGATTGTGACATCACAGAGCATCCCTGTGATGTCACAATCTGGCTGCTGTGTAAGAACATTTTCATTGGCTGCTGTGTAGGAACATCCTCAATGGCTGCTGTGTTGGAACATCTTCATTGGCTGCTGTGTAGGAACAGTCTCATTGGCTGCTGTGTCTATCTATCTATCTATCTATCTATCTATCTATCTATCTATCTATCTATCTATCTATCTATCTATCTATCTATCTATCTATCTATCTATCTATCTATCTATCTATCTATCTATATGTCTCTATCTCTATCTATCTATCTAGTGACTCTCAGGGCGGCGCGGCCCCCTTTTATACCCTTCCTGGACGATGAAGATGTTCCTGCACATGAAGATCACAATCTGGCTGCTGTGTAGGAACATTTTCATTGGCTGCTGTGTAGGAACATCCTCAATGGCTGCTGTGTAGGAATATCTTCATTGGCTGCTGTGTAGGAACAGTCTCATTGGCTGCTGTGTCTATCTATCTATCTATCTATCTATCCATCTATCTATCTATCTATCTATCTATCTATCTATCTATCTATCTATCTATCTATCTATCTATCTATCTATCTATCTAGTGACTCTCAGGGCGGCGCGGCCCCCTTTTATACCCTTCCTGGACGATGAAGATGTTCCTGCACATGAAGATGTTCCTACACAGCAGCCAGATTGTGACATCACAGAGCATCCCTGTGATGTCACAATCTGGCTGCTGTGTAAGAACATTTTCATTGGCTGCTGTGTAGGAACATCCTCAATGGCTGCTGTGTTGGAACATCTTCATTGGCTGCTGTGTAGGAACAGTCTCATTGGCTGCTGTGTCTATCTATCTATCTATCTATCTATCTATCTATCTATCTATCTATCTATCTATCTATCTATCTATCTATCTATCTATCTATCTATCTATCTATCTATCTATCTATCTATCTATCTATCTATCTATATGTCTCTATCTCTATCTATCTATCTAGTGACTCTCAGGGCGGCGCGGCCCCCTTTTATACCCTTCCTGGACGATGAAGATGTTCCTGCACATGAAGATGTTCCTACACAGCAGCCATTGAGGATGTTCCTACACAGCAGCCAATGAAAATGTTCCTACACAGCAGCCAGATTGTGACATCACAGAGCATCCCTGTGATGTCACAATCTGGCTGCTGTGTAAGAACATTTTCATTGGCTGCTGTGTAGGAACATCCTCAATGGCTGCTATGTAGGAACATCTTCATTGGCTGCTGTGTAGGAACAGTCTCATTGGCTGCTGTGTCTATCTATCCATCTATCTATCTATCTATCTATCTATCTATCTATCTATCTATCTATCTATCTATCTATCTATCTATCTATCTATCTATCTATCTATCTATCTATCTATCTATCTATATGTCTCTATCTCTATCTATCTATCTAGTGACTCACAGGGCGGCGCGGCCCCCTTTTATACCCTTCCTGGACGATGAAGATGTTCCTGCACATGAAGATGTTCCTACACAGCAGCCATTGAGGATGTTCCTACACAGCAGCCAATGAAAATGTTCCTACACAGCAGCCAGATTGTGACATCACAGAGCATCCCTGTGTTGTCACAATCTGGCTGCTGTGTAGGAACATTTTCATTGGCTGCTGTGTAGGAACATCCTCAATGGCTGCTGTGTAGGAATATCTTCATTGGCTGCTGTGTAGGAACAGTCTCATTGGCTGCTGTGTCTATCTATCTATCTATCTATCTATCTATCTATCTATCTATCTATCTATCTATCTATCTATATGTCTCTATCTCTATCTATCTATCTAGTGACTCTCAGGGCGGCGCGGCCCCCTTTTATACCCTTCCTGGACGATGAAGATGTTCCTGCACATGAAGATGTTCCTACACAGCAGCCATTGAGGATGTTCCTACACAGCAGCCAATGAAAATGTTCCTACACAGCAGCCAGATTGTGACATCACAGAGCATCCCTGTGATGTCACAATCTGGCTGCTGTGTAAGAACATTTTCATTGGCTGCTGTGTAGGAACATCCTCAATGGCTGCTGTGTAGGAACATCTAAATTGGCTGCTGTGTAGGAACAGTCTCATTGGCTGCTGTGTCTATCAATCTATCTATCTATCTATCTATCTATCTATCTATCTATCTATCTATCTATCTATCTATCTATCTATCTATCTATCTATCTATCTATCTATATGTCTCTATCTCTATCTATCTATCTAGTGACTCTCAGGGCGGCGCGGCCCCCTTTTATACCCTTCCTGGACGATGAAGATGTTCCTGCATATGAAGATGTTCCTACACAGCAGCCATTGAGGATGTTTCTACACAGCAGCCAATGAAAATGTTCCTACACAGCAGCCAGATTGTGACATCACAGAGCATCCCTGTGATGTCACAATCTGGCTGCTGTGTAAGAACATTTTCATTGGCTGCTGTGTAGGAACATCCTCAATGGCTGATATGTAGGAACATCTTCATTGGCTGCTGTGTAGGAACAGTCTCATTGGCTGCTGTGTCTATCTATCTATCTATCTATCTATCTATCTATCTATCTATCTATCTATCTATCTATCTATCTATCTATCTATCTATCTATCTATCTATCTATCTATCTATATGTCTCTATCTCTATCTATCTATCTAGTGACTCTCAGGGCGGCGCGGCCCCCTTTTATACCCTTCCTGGACGATGAAGATGTTCCTGCACATGAAGATGTTCCTACACAGCAGCCAGATTGTGACATCACAGAGCTTCCCTGTGATGTCACAATCTGGCTGCTGTGTAAGAACATTTTCATTGGCTGCTGTGTAGGAACATCCTCAATGGCTGCTGTGTTGGAACATCTTCATTGGCTGCTGTGTAGGAACAGTCTCATTGGCTGCTGTGTCTATCTATCTATCTATCTATCTATCTATCTATCTATCTATCTATCTATCTATCTATCTATCTATCTATCTATCTATATGTCTCTATCTCTATCTATCTATCTAGTGACTCTCAGGCCGGCGCGGCCCCCTTTTATACCCTTCCTGGACGATGAAGATGTTCCTGCACATGAAGATGTTCCTACACAGCAGCCATTGAGGATGTTCCTACACAGCAGCCAATGAAAATGTTCCTACACAGCAGCCAGATTGTGACATCACAGAGCATCCCTGTGATGTCACAATCTGGCTGCTGTGTAAGAACATTTTCATTGGCTGCTGTGTAGGAACATCCTCAATGGCTGATATGTAGGAACATCTTCATTGGCTGCTGTGTAGGAACAGTCTCATTGGCTGCTGTGTCTATCTATCTATCTATCTATCTATCTATCTATCTATCTATCTATCTATCTATCTATCTATCTATCTATCTATCTATCTATCTATCTATATGTCTCTATCTCTATCTATCTATCTAGTGACTCTCAGGGCGGCGCGGCCCCCTTTTATACCCTTCCTGGACGATGAAGATGTTCCTGCACATGAAGATGTTCCTACACAGCAGCCAGATTGTGACATCACAGAGCTTCCCTGTGATGTCACAATCTGGCTGCTGTGTAAGAACATTTTCATTGGCTGCTGTGTAGGAACATCCTCAATGGCTGCTGTGTTGGAACATCTTCATTGGCTGCTGTGTAGGAACAGTCTCATTGGCTGCTGTGTCTATCTATCTATCTATCTATCTATCTATCTATCTATCTATCTATCTATCTATCTATCTATCTATCTATCTATCTATATGTCTCTATCTCTATCTATCTATCTAGTGACTCTCAGGCCGGCGCGGCCCCCTTTTATACCCTTCCTGGACGATGAAGATGTTCCTGCACATGAAGATGTTCCTACACAGCAGCCATTGAGGATGTTCCTACACAGCAGCCAATGAAAATGTTCCTACACAGCAGCCAGATTGTGACATCACAGAGCATCCCTGTGATGTCACAATCTGGCTGCTGTGTAAGAACATTTTCATTGGCTGCTGTGTAGGAACATCCTCAATGGCTGATATGTAGGAACATCTTCATTGGCTGCTGTGTAGGAACAGTCTCATTGGCTGCTGTGTCTATCTATCTATCTATCTATCTATCTATCTATCTATCTATCTATCTATCTATCTATCTATCTATCTATCTATCTATCTATCTATCTATCTATCTATATGTCTCTATCTCTATCTATCTATCTAGTGACTCTCAGGGCGGCGCGGCCCCCTTTTATACCCTTCCTGGACGATGAAGATGTTCCTGCACATGAAGATGTTCCTACACAGCAGCCAGATTGTGACATCACAGAGCTTCCCTGTGATGTCACAATCTGGCTGCTGTGTAAGAACATTTTCATTGGCTGCTGTGTAGGAACATCCTCAATGGCTGCTGTGTTGGAACATCTTCATTGGCTGCTGTGTAGGAACAGTCTCATTGGCTGCTGTGTCTATCTATCTATCTATCTATCTATCTATCTATCTATCTATCTATCTATCTATCTATCTATCTATCTATCTATCTATCTATCTATCTATCTATCTATCTATCTATCTATCTATATGTCTCTATCTCTATCTATCTATCTAGTGACTCTCAGGGCGGCGCGGCCCCCTTTTATACCCTTCCTGGACGATGAAGATGTTCCTGCACATGAAGATGTTCCTACACAGCAGCCATTGAGGATGTTCCTACACAGCAGCCAATGAAAATGTTCCTACACAGCAGCCAGATTGTGACATCACAGAGCATCCCTGTGATGTCACAATCTGGCTGCTGTGTAAGAACATTTTCATTGGCTGCTGTGTAGGAACATCCTCAATGGCTGCTATGTAGGAACATCTTCATTGGCTGCTGTGTAGGAACAGTCTCATTGGCTGCTGTGTCTATCTATCCATCTATCTATCTATCTATCTATCTATCTATCTATCTATCTATCTATCTATCTATCTATCTATCTATCTATCTATCTATCTATCTATATGTCTCTATCTCTATCTATCTATCTAGTGACTCTCAGGGCGGCGCGGCCCCCTTTTATACCCTTCCTGGACGATGAAGATGTTCCTGCACATGAAGATGTTCCTACACAGCAGCCATTGAGGATGTTCCTACACAGCAGCCAATGAAAATGTTCCTACACAGCAGCCAGATTGTGACATCACAGAGCATCCCTGTGATGTCACAATCTGGCTTCTGTGTAAGAACATTTTCATTGGCTGCTGTGTAGGAACATCCTCAATGGCTGCTATGTAGGAACATCTTCATTGGCTGCTGTGTAGGAACAGTCTCATTGGCTGCTGTGTCTATCTATCCATCTATCTATCTATCTATCTATCTATCTATCTATCTATCTATCTATCTATCTATCTATCTATCTATCTATCTATCTATCTATCTATCTATCTATCTATCTATCTATATGTCTCTATCTCTATCTATCTATCTAGTGACTCTCAGGGCGGCGCGGCCCCCTTTTATACCCTTCCTGGACGATGAAGATGTTCCTGCACATGAAGATCACAATCTGGCTGCTGTGTAGGAACATTTTCATTGGCTGCTGTGTAGGAACATCCTCAATGGCTGCTGTGTAGGAATATCTTCATTGGCTGCTGTGTAGGAACAGTCTCATTGGCTGCTGTGTCTATCTATCTATCTATCTATCTATCTATCTATCTATCTATCTATCTATCTATCTATCTATCTATCTATCTATCTATCTATCTATCTATATGTCTCTATCTCTATCTATCTATCTAGTGACTCTCAGGGCGGCGCGGCCCCCTTTTATACTCTTCCTGGACGATGAAGATGTTCCTGCACATGAAGATGTTCCTACACAGCAGCCATTGAGGATGTTCCTACACAGCAGCCAATGAAAATGTTCCTACACAGCAGCCAGATTGTGACATCACAGAGCATCCCTGTGATGTCACAATCTGGCTGCTGTGTAAGAACATTTTCATTGGCTGCTGTGTAGGAACATCCTCAATGGCTGCTGTGTAGGAACATCTTCATTGGCTGCTGTGTAGGAACAGTCTCATTGGCTGCTGTGTCTATCAATCTATCTATCTATCTATCTATCTATCTATCTATCTATCTATCTATCTATCTATCTATCTATCTATCTATCTATCTATCTATCTATCTATATGTCTCTATCTCTATCTATCTATCTAGTGACTCTCAGGGCGGCGCGGCCCCCTTTTATACCCTTCCTGGACGATGAAGATGTTCCTGCATATGAAGATGTTCCTACACAGCAGCCATTGAGGATGTTCCTACACAGCAGCCAATGAAAATGTTCCTACACAGCAGCCAGATTGTGACATCACAGAGCATCCCTGTGATGTCACAATCTGGCTGCTGTGTAGGAACATTTTCATTGGCTGCTGTGTAGGAACATCCTCAATGGCTGCTGTGTAGGAATATCTTCATTGGCTGCTGTGTAGGAACAGTCTCATTGGCTGCTGTGTCTATCTATCTATCTATCTATCTATCTATCTATCTATCTATCTATCTATCTATCTATCTATCTATCTATCTATCTATCTATCTATCTATCTATCTATATGTCTCTATCTCTATCTATCTATCTAGTGACTCTCAGGGCGGCGCGGCCCCCTTTTATACCCTTCCTGGACGATGAAGATGTTCCTGCACATGAAGATGTTCCTACACAGCAGCCAGATTGTGACATCACAGAGCATCCCTGTGATGTCACAATCTGGCTGCTGTGTAAGAACATTTTCATTGGCTGCTGTGTAGGAACATCCTCAATGGCTGCTGTGTTGGAACATCTTCATTGGCTGCTGTGTAGGAACAGTCTCATTGGCTGCTGTGTCTATCTATCTATCTATCTATCTATCTATCTATCTATCTATCTATCTATCTATCTATCTATCTATCTATATGTCTCTATCTCATCTATCTATCTAGTGACTCTCAGGGCGGCGCTGCCCCCTTTTATACCCTTCCTGGACAATGAAGATGTTCCTGCACATGAAGATGTTCCTACACAGCAGCCATTGAGGATGTTCCTACACAGCAGCCAATGAAAATGTACCTACACAGCAGCCAGATTGTGACATCACAGAGCATCCCTGTGATGTCACAATCTGGCTGCTGTGTAAGAACATTTTCATTGGCTGCTGTGTAGGAACATCCTCAATGGCTGCTATGTAGGAACATCTTCATTGGCTGCTGTGTAGGAACAGTCTCATTGGCTGCTGTGTCTATCTATCCATCTATCTATCTATCTATCTATCTATCTATCTATCTATCTATCTATCTATCTATCTATCTATCTATCTATCTATCTATCTATCTATCTATCTATCTATCTATATGTCTCTATCTCTATCTATCTATCTAGTGACTCTCAGGGCGGCGCGGCCCCCTTTTATACCCTTCCTGGACGAGGAAGATGTTCCTGCACATGAAGATCACAATCTGGCTGCTGTGTAGGAACATTTTCATTGGCTGCTGTGTAGGAACATCCTCAATGGCTGCTGTGTAGGAATATCTTCATTGGCTGCTGTGTAGGAACAGTCTCATTGGCTGCTGTGTCTATCTATCTATCTATCTATCTATCTATCTATCTATCTATCTATCTATCTATCTATCTATCTATCTATCTATCTATCTATCTATCTATCTATCTATCTATCTATCTATCTATCTATATGTCTCTATCTCTATCTATCTATCTAGTGACTCTCAGGGCGGCGCGGCCCCCTTTTATACTCTTCCTGGACGATGAAGATGTTCCTGCACATGAAGATGTTCCTACACAGCAGCCATTGAGGATGTTCCTACACAGCAGCCAATGAAAATGTTCCTACACAGCAGCCAGATTGTGACATCACAGAGCATCCCTGTGATGTCACAATCTGGCTGCTGTGTAAGAACATTTTCATTGGCTGCTGTGTAGGAACATCCTCAATGGCTGCTGTGTAGGAACATCTTCATTGGCTGCTGTGTAGGAACAGTCTCATTGGCTGCTGTGTCTATCAATCTATCTATCTATCTATCTATCTATCTATATGTCTCTATCTCTATCTATCTATCTAGTGACTCTCAGGGCGGCGCGGCCCCCTTTTATACCCTTCCTGGACGATGAAGATGTTCCTGCATATGAAGATGTTCCTACACAGCAGCCATTGAGGATGTTCCTACACAGCAGCCAATGAAAATGTTCCTACACAGCAGCCAGATTGTGACATCACAGAGCATCCCTGTGATGTCACAATCTGGCTGCTGTGTAGGAACATTTTCATTGGCTGCTGTGTAGGAACATCCTCAATGGCTGCTGTGTAGGAATATCTTCATTGGCTGCTGTGTAGGAACAGTCTCATTGGCTGCTGTGTCTATCTATCTATCTATCTATCTATCTATCTATCTATCTATCTATCTATCTATCTATCTATCTATCTATCTATCTATCTATCTATCTATCTATCTATCTATCTATCTATCTATCTATCTATCTATATGTCTCTATCTCTATCTATCTATCTAGTGACTCTCAGGGCGGCGCGGCCCCCTTTTATACCCTTCCTGGACGATGAAGATGTTCCTGCACATGAAGATGTTCCTACACAGCAGCCAGATTGTGACATCACAGAGCATCCCTGTGATGTCACAATCTGGCTGCTGTGTAAGAACATTTTCATTGGCTGCTGTGTAGGAACATCCTCAATGGCTGCTGTGTTGGAACATCTTCATTGGCTGCTGTGTAGGAACAGTCTCATTGGCTGCTGTGTCTATCTATCTATCTATCTATCTATCTATCTATCTATCTATCTATCTATCTATCTATCTATCTATCTATCTATCTATCTATCTATCTATCTATCTATCTATCTATCTATCTATCTATCTATCTATATGTCTCTATCTCTATCTATCTATCTAGTGACTCTCAGGGCGGCGCGGCCCCCTTTTATACCCTTCCTGGACGATGAAGATGTTCCTGCACATGAAGATGTTCCTACACAGCAGCCATTGAGGATGTTCCTACACAGCAGCCAATGAAAATGTTCCTACACAGCAGCCAGATTGTGACATCACAGAGCATCCCTGTGATGTCACAATCTGGCTGCTGTGTAAGAACATTTTCATTGGCTGCTGTGTAGGAACATCCTCAATGGCTGCTATGTAGGAACATCTTCATTGGCTGCTGTGTAGGAACAGTCTCATTGGCTGCTGTGTCTATCTATCCATCTATCTATCTATCTATCTATCTATCTATCTATCTATCTATCTATCTATCTATCTATCTATCTATCTATCTATCTATCTATCTATCTATCTATCTATCTATCTATCTATCTATCTATATGTCTCTATCTCTATCTATCTATCTAGTGACTCTCAGGGCGGCGCGGCCCCCTTTTATACCCTTCCTGGACGATGAAGATGTTCCTGCACATGAAGATGTTCCTACACAGCAGCCATTGAGGATGTTCCTACACAGCAGCCAATGAAAATGTTCCTACACAGCAGCCAGATTGTGACATCACAGAGCATCCCTGTGTTGTCACAATCTGGCTGCTGTGTAGGAACATTTTCATTGGCTGCTGTGTAGGAACATCCTCAATGGCTGCTGTGTAGGAATATCTTCATTGGCTGCTGTGTAGGAACAGTCTCATTGGCTGCTGTGTCTATCTATCTATCTATCTATCTATCTATCTATCTATCTATCTATCTATCTATCTATCTATCTATCTATCTATCTATCTATCTATCTATATGTCTCTATCTCTATCTATCTATCTAGTGACTCTCAGGGCGGCGCGGCCCCCTTTTATACCCTTCCTGGACGATGAAGATGTTCCTGCACATGAAGATCACAATCTGGCTGCTGTGTAGGAACATTTTCATTGGCTGCTGTGTAGGAACATCCTCAATGGCTGCTGTGTAGGAATATCTTCATTGGCTGCTGTGTAGGAACAGTCTCATTGGCTGCTGTGTCTATCTATCTATCTATCTATCTATCTATCTATCTATCTATCTATCTATCTATCTATCTATCTATCTATCTATCTATCTATATGTCTCTATCTCTATCTATCTATCTAGTGACTCTCAGGGCGGCGCGGCCCCCTTTTATACCCTTCCTGGACGATGAAGATGTTCCTGCACATGAAGATGTTCCTACACAGCAGCCATTGAGGATGTTCCTACACAGCAGCCAATGAAAATGTTCCTACACAGCAGCCAGATTGTGACATCACAGAGCATCCCTGTGATGTCACAATCTGGCTGCTGTGTAAGAACATTTTCATTGGCTGCTGTGTAGGAACATCCTCAATGGCTGCTATGTAGGAACATCTTCATTGGCTGCTGTGTAGGAACAGTCTCATTGGCTGCTGTGTCTATCTATCTATCTATCTATCTATCTATCTATCTATCTATCTATCTATCTATCTATCTATCTATCTATCTATCTATCTATCTATCTATCTATATGTCTCTATCTCTATCTATCTATCTAGTGACTCTCAGGGCGGCGCGGCCCCCTTTTATACCCTTCCTGGACGATGAAGATGTTCCTGCACATGAAGATGTTCCTACACAGCAGCCATTGAGGATGTTCCTACACAGCAGCCAATGAAAATGTTCCTACACAGCAGCCAGATTGTGACATCACAGAGCATCCCTGTGATGTCACAATCTGGCTGCTGTGTAAGAACATTTTCATTGGCTGCTGTGTAGGAACATCCTCAATGGCTGCTATGTAGGAACATCTTCATTGGCTGCTGTGTAGGAACAGTCTCATTGGCTGCTGTGTCTATCTATCCATCTATCTATCTATCTATCTATCTATCTATCTATCTATCTATCTATCTATCTATCTATCTATCTATCTATCTATCTATCTATCTATCTATCTATCTATCTATCTATCTATCTATCTATATGTCTCTATCTCTATCTATCTATCTAGTGACTCTCAGGGCGGCGCGGCCCCCTTTTATACCCTTCCTGGACGATGAAGATGTTCCTGCACATGAAGATCACAATCTGGCTGCTGTGTAGGAACATTTTCATTGGCTGCTGTGTAGGAACATCCTCAATGGCTGCTGTGTAGGAATATCTTCATTGGCTGCTGTGTAGGAACAGTCTCATTGGCTGCTGTGTCTATCTATCTATCTATCTATCTATCTATCTATCTATCTATCTATCTATCTATCTATCTATCTATCTATCTATCTATCTATCTATCTATCTATATGTCTCTATCTCTATCTATCTATCTAGTGACTCTCAGGGCGGCGCGGCCCCCTTTTATACTCTTCCTGGACGATGAAGATGTTCCTGCACATGAAGATGTTCCTACACAGCAGCCATTGAGGATGTTCCTACACAGCAGCCAATGAAAATGTTCCTACACAGCAGCCAGATTGTGACATCACAGAGCATCCCTGTGATGTCACAATCTGGCTGCTGTGTAAGAACATTTTCATTGGCTGCTGTGTAGGAACATCCTCAATGGCTGCTGTGTAGGAACATCTTCATTGGCTGCTGTGTAGGAACAGTCTCATTGGCTGCTGTGTCTATCAATCTATCTATCTATCTATCTATCTATCTATCTATCTATCTATCTATCTATCTATCTATCTATCTATCTATCTATCTATCTATCTATATGTCTCTATCTCTATCTATCTATCTAGTGACTCTCAGGGCGGCGCGGCCCCCTTTTATACCCTTCCTGGACGATGAAGATGTTCCTGCATATGAAGATGTTCCTACACAGCAGCCATTGAGGATGTTCCTACACAGCAGCCAATGAAAATGTTCCTACACAGCAGCCAGATTGTGACATCACAGAGCATCCCTGTGATGTCACAATCTGGCTGCTGTGTAGGAACATTTTCATTGGCTGCTGTGTAGGAACATCCTCAATGGCTGCTGTGTAGGAATATCTTCATTGGCTGCTGTGTAGGAACAGTCTCATTGGCTGCTGTGTCTATCTATCTATCTATCTATCTATCTATCTATCTATCTATCTATCTATCTATCTATCTATCTATCTATCTATCTATCTATCTATATGTCTCTATCTCTATCTATCTATCTAGTGACTCTCAGGGCGGCGCGGCCCCCTTTTATACCCTTCCTGGACGATGAAGATGTTCCTGCACATGAAGATGTTCCTACACAGCAGCCAGATTGTGACATCACAGAGCATCCCTGTGATGTCACAATCTGGCTGCTGTGTAGGAACATTTTCATTGGCTGCTGTGTAGGAACATCCTCAATGGCTGCTGTGTAGGAATATCTTCATTGGCTGCTGTGTAGGAACAGTCTCATTGGCTGCTGTGTCTATCTATCTATCTATCTATCTATCTATCTATCTATCTATCTATCTATCTATCTATCTATCTATCTATATGTCTCTATCTCTATCTATCTATCTAGTGACTCTCAGGGCGGCGCGGCCCCCTTTTATACCCTTCCTGGACGATGAAGATGTTCCTGCACATGAAGATGTTCCTACACAGCAGCCAGATTGTGACATCACAGAGCATCCCTGTGATGTCACAATCTGGCTGCTGTGTAAGAACATTTTCATTGGCTGCTGTGTAGGAACATCCTCAATGGCTGCTGTGTTGGAACATCTTCATTGGCTGCTGTGTAGGAACAGTCTCATTGGCTGCTGTGTCTATCTATCTATCTATCTATCTATCTATCTATCTATCTATCTATCTATCTATCTATCTATCTATCTATCTATCTATCTATCTATATGTCTCTATCTCTATCTATCTATCTAGTGACTCTCAGGGCGGCGCGGCCCCCTTTTATACCCTTCCTGGACGATGAAGATGTTCCTGCACATGAAGATGTTCCTACACAGCAGCCATTGAGGATGTTCCTACACAGCAGCCAATGAAAATGTTCCTACACAGCAGCCAGATTGTGACATCACAGAGCATCCCTGTGATGTCACAATCTGGCTGCTGTGTAAGAACATTTTCATTGGCTGCTGTGTAGGAACATCCTCAATGGCTGCTATGTAGGAACATCTTCATTGGCTGCTGTGTAGGAACAGTCTCATTGGCTGCTGTGTCTATCTATCCATCTATCTATCTATCTATCTATCTATCTATCTATCTATCTATCTATCTATCTATCTATCTATCTATCTATCTATCTATCTATCTATATGTCTCTATCTCTATCTATCTATCTAGTGACTCTCAGGGCGGCGCGGCCCCCTTTTATACCCTTCCTGGACGATGAAGATGTTCCTGCACATGAAGATGTTCCTACACAGCAGCCATTGAGGATGTTCCTACACAGCAGCCAATGAAAATGTTCCTACACAGCAGCCAGATTGTGACATCACAGAGCATCCCTGTGTTGTCACAATCTGGCTGCTGTGTAGGAACATTTTCATTGGCTGCTGTGTAGGAACATCCTCAATGGCTGCTGTGTAGGAATATCTTCATTGGCTGCTGTGTAGGAACAGTCTCATTGGCTGCTGTGTCTATCTATCTATCTATCTATCTATCTATCTATCTATCTATCTATCTATCTATCTATCTATCTATCTATCTATCTATCTATCTATCTATCTATCTATCTATCTATATGTCTCTATCTCTATCTATCTATCTAGTGACTCTCAGGGCGGCGCGGCCCCCTTTTATACCCTTCCTGGACGATGAAGATGTTCCTGCACATGAAGATCACAATCTGGCTGCTGTGTAGGAACATTTTCATTGGCTGCTGTGTAGGAACATCCTCAATGGCTGCTGTGTAGGAATATCTTCATTGGCTGCTGTGTAGGAACAGTCTCATTGGCTGCTGTGTCTATCTATCTATCTATCTATCTATCTATCTATCTATCTATCTATCTATCTATCTATCTATCTATCTATCTATCTATCTATATGTCTCTATCTCTATCTATCTATCTAGTGACTCTCAGGGCGGCGCGGCCCCCTTTTATACCCTTCCTGGACGATGAAGATGTTCCTGCACATGAAGATGTTCCTACACAGCAGCCATTGAGGATGTTCCTACACAGCAGCCAATGAAAATGTTCCTACACAGCAGCCAGATTGTGACATCACAGAGCATCCCTGTGATGTCACAATCTGGCTGCTGTGTAAGAACATTTTCATTGGCTGCTGTGTAGGAACATCCTCAATGGCTGCTATGTAGGAACATCTTCATTGGCTGCTGTGTAGGAACAGTCTCATTGGCTGCTGTGTCTATCTATCTATCTATCTATCTATCTATCTATCTATCTATCTATCTATCTATCTATCTATCTATCTATCTATCTATCTATATGTCTCTATCTCTATCTATCTATCTAGTGACTCTCAGGGCGGCGCGGCCCCCTTTTATACCCTTCCTGGACGATGAAGATGTTCCTGCATATGAAGATGTTCCTACACAGCAGCCATTGAGGATGTTCCTACACAGCAGCCAATGAAAATGTTCCTACACAGCAGCCAGATTGTGACATCACAGAGCATCCCTGTGATGTCACAATCTGGCTGCTGTGTAGGAACATTTTCATTGGCTGCTGTGTAGGAACATCCTCAATGGCTGCTGTGTAGGAATATCTTCATTGGCTGCTGTGTAGGAACAGTCTCATTGGCTGCTGTGTCTATCTATCTATCTATCTATCTATCTATCTATCTATCTATCTATCTATCTATATGTCTCTATCTCTATCTATCTATCTAGTGACTCTCAGGGCGGCGCGGCCCCCTTTTATACCCTTCCTGGACGATGAAGATGTTCCTGCACATGAAGATGTTCCTACACAGCAGCCAGATTGTGACATCACAGAGCATCCCTGTGATGTCACAATCTGGCTGCTGTGTAAGAACATTTTCATTGGCTGCTGTGTAGGAACATCCTCAATGGCTGCTGTGTTGGAACATCTTCATTGGCTGCTGTGTAGGAACAGTCTCATTGGCTGCTGTGTCTATCTATCTATCTATCTATCTATCTATCTATCTATCTATCTATCTATCTATCTATCTATCTATCTATCTATCTATCTATCTATATGTCTCTATCTCTATCTATCTATCTAGTGACTCTCAGGGCGGCGCGGCCCCCTTTTATACCCTTCCTGGACGATGAAGATGTTCCTGCACATGAAGATGTTCCTACACAGCAGCCATTGAGGATGTTCCTACACAGCAGCCAATGAAAATGTTCCTACACAGCAGCCAGATTGTGACATCACAGAGCATCCCTGTGATGTCACAATCTGGCTGCTGTGTAAGAACATTTTCATTGGCTGCTGTGTAGGAACATCCTCAATGGCTGCTATGTAGGAACATCTTCATTGGCTGCTGTGTAGGAACAGTCTCATTGGCTGCTGTGTCTATCTATCCATCTATCTATCTATCTATCTATCTATCTATCTATCTATCTATCTATCTATCTATCTATCTATATGTCTCTATCTCTATCTATCTATCTAGTGACTCTCAGGGCGGCGCGGCCCCCTTTTATACCCTTCCTGGACGATGAAGATGTTCCTGCACATGAAGATGTTCCTACACAGCAGCCATTGAGGATGTTCCTACACAGCAGCCAATGAAAATGTTCCTACACAGCAGCCAGATTGTGACATCACAGAGCATCCCTGTGTTGTCACAATCTGGCTGCTGTGTAGGAACATTTTCATTGGCTGCTGTGTAGGAACATCCTCAATGGCTGCTGTGTAGGAATATCTTCATTGGCTGCTGTGTAGGAACAGTCTCATTGGCTGCTGTGTCTATCTATCTATCTATCTATCTATCTATCTATCTATCTATCTATCTATCTATCTATCTATCTATCTATCTATCTATCTATATGTCTCTATCTCTATCTATCTATCTAGTGACTCTCAGGGCGGCGCGGCCCCCTTTTATACCCTTCCTGGACGATGAAGATGTTCCTGCACATGAAGATCACAATCTGGCTGCTGTGTAGGAACATTTTCATTGGCTGCTGTGTAGGAACATCCTCAATGGCTGCTGTGTAGGAATATCTTCATTGGCTGCTGTGTAGGAACAGTCTCATTGGCTGCTGTGTCTATCTATCTATCTATCTATCTATCTATCTATCTATCTATCTATCTATCTATCTATCTATCTATCTATCTATCTATCTATATGTCTCTATCTCTATCTATCTATCTAGTGACTCTCAGGGCGGCGCGGCCCCCTTTTATACCCTTCCTGGACGATGAAGATGTTCCTGCACATGAAGATGTTCCTACACAGCAGCCATTGAGGATGTTCCTACACAGCAGCCAATGAAAATGTTCCTACACAGCAGCCAGATTGTGACATCACAGAGCATCCCTGTGATGTCACAATCTGGCTGCTGTGTAAGAACATTTTCATTGGCTGCTGTGTAGGAACATCCTCAATGGCTGCTATGTAGGAACATCTTCATTGGCTGCTGTGTAGGAACAGTCTCATTGGCTGCTGTGTCTATCTATCTATCTATCTATCTATCTATCTATCTATCTATCTATCTATCTATCTATCTATCTATCTATCTATCTATATGTCTCTATCTCTATCTATCTATCTAGTGACTCTCAGGGCGGCGCGGCCCCCTTTTATACCCTTCCTGGACGATGAAGATGTTCCTGCACATGAAGATGTTCCTACACAGCAGCCATTGAGGATGTTCCTACACAGCAGCCAATGAAAATGTTCCTACACAGCAGCCAGATTGTGACATCACAGAGCATCCCTGTGATGTCACAATCTGGCTGCTGTGTAAGAACATTTTCATTGGCTGCTGTGTAGGAACATCCTCAATGGCTGCTATGTAGGAACATCTTCATTGGCTGCTGTGTAGGAACAGTCTCATTGGCTGCTGTGTCTATCTATCCATCTATCTATCTATCTATCTATCTATCTATCTATCTATCTATCTATCTATCTATCTATCTATCTATCTATCTATCTATCTATATGTCTCTATCTCTATCTATCTATCTAGTGACTCTCAGGGCGGCGCGGCCCCCTTTTATACCCTTCCTGGACGATGAAGATGTTCCTGCACATGAAGATCACAATCTGGCTGCTGTGTAGGAACATTTTCATTGGCTGCTGTGTAGGAACATCCTCAATGGCTGCTGTGTAGGAATATCTTCATTGGCTGCTGTGTAGGAACAGTCTCATTGGCTGCTGTGTCTATCTATCTATCTATCTATCTATCTATCTATCTATCTATCTATCTATCTATCTATCTATCTATCTATCTATCTATCTATCTATCTATCTATCTATCTATCTATCTATATGTCTCTATCTCTATCTATCTATCTAGTGACTCTCAGGGCGGCGCGGCCCCCTTTTATACTCTTCCTGGACGATGAAGATGTTCCTGCACATGAAGATGTTCCTACACAGCAGCCATTGAGGATGTTCCTACACAGCAGCCAATGAAAATGTTCCTACACAGCAGCCAGATTGTGACATCACAGAGCATCCCTGTGATGTCACAATCTGGCTGCTGTGTAAGAACATTTTCATTGGCTGCTGTGTAGGAACATCCTCAATGGCTGCTGTGTAGGAACATCTTCATTGGCTGCTGTGTAGGAACAGTCTCATTGGCTGCTGTGTCTATCAATCTATCTATCTATCTATCTATCTATCTATCTATCTATATGTCTCTATCTCTATCTATCTATCTAGTGACTCTCAGGGCGGCGCGGCCCCCTTTTATACCCTTCCTGGACGATGAAGATGTTCCTGCATATGAAGATGTTCCTACACAGCAGCCATTGAGGATGTTCCTACACAGCAGCCAATGAAAATGTTCCTACACAGCAGCCAGATTGTGACATCACAGAGCATCCCTGTGATGTCACAATCTGGCTGCTGTGTAGGAACATTTTCATTGGCTGCTGTGTAGGAACATCCTCAATGGCTGCTGTGTAGGAATATCTTCATTGGCTGCTGTGTAGGAACAGTCTCATTGGCTGCTGTGTCTATCTATCTATCTATCTATCTATCTATCTATCTATCTATCTATCTATCTATCTATCTATCTATATGTCTCTATCTCTATCTATCTATCTAGTGACTCTCAGGGCGGCGCGGCCCCCTTTTATACCCTTCCTGGACGATGAAGATGTTCCTGCACATGAAGATGTTCCTACACAGCAGCCAGATTGTGACATCACAGAGCATCCCTGTGATGTCACAATCTGGCTGCTGTGTAAGAACATTTTCATTGGCTGCTGTGTAGGAACATCCTCAATGGCTGCTGTGTTGGAACATCTTCATTGGCTGCTGTGTAGGAACAGTCTCATTGGCTGCTGTGTCTATCTATCTATCTATCTATCTATCTATCTATCTATCTATCTATCTATCTATCTATCTATCTATCTATCTATCTATCTATCTATCTATCTATCTATCTATATGTCTCTATCTCTATCTATCTATCTAGTGACTCTCAGGGCGGCGCGGCCCCCTTTTATACCCTTCCTGGACGATGAAGATGTTCCTGCACATGAAGATGTTCCTACACAGCAGCCATTGAGGATGTTCCTACACAGCAGCCAATGAAAATGTTCCTACACAGCAGCCAGATTGTGACATCACAGAGCATCCCTGTGATGTCACAATCTGGCTGCTGTGTAAGAACATTTTCATTGGCTGCTGTGTAGGAACATCCTCAATGGCTGCTATGTAGGAACATCTTCATTGGCTGCTGTGTAGGAACAGTCTCATTGGCTGCTGTGTCTATCTATCCATCTATCTATCTATCTATCTATCTATCTATCTATCTATCTATCTATCTATCTATCTATCTATCTATCTATCTATCTATCTATATGTCTCTATCTCTATCTATCTATCTAGTGACTCTCAGGGCGGCGCGGCCCCCTTTTATACCCTTCCTGGACGATGAAGATGTTCCTGCACATGAAGATGTTCCTACACAGCAGCCATTGAGGATGTTCCTACACAGCAGCCAATGAAAATGTTCCTACACAGCAGCCAGATTGTGACATCACAGAGCATCCCTGTGTTGTCACAATCTGGCTGCTGTGTAGGAACATTTTCATTGGCTGCTGTGTAGGAACATCCTCAATGGCTGCTGTGTAGGAATATCTTCATTGGCTGCTGTGTAGGAACAGTCTCATTGGCTGCTGTGTCTATCTATCTATCTATCTATCTATCTATCTATCTATCTATCTATCTATCTATCTATCTATCTATCTATCTATCTATCTATCTATCTATATGTCTCTATCTCTATCTATCTATCTAGTGACTCTCAGGGCGGCGCGGCCCCCTTTTATACCCTTCCTGGACGATGAAGATGTTCCTGCACATGAAGATCACAATCTGGCTGCTGTGTAGGAACATTTTCATTGGCTGCTGTGTAGGAACATCCTCAATGGCTGCTGTGTAGGAATATCTTCATTGGCTGCTGTGTAGGAACAGTCTCATTGGCTGCTGTGTCTATCTATCTATCTATCTATCTATCTATCTATCTATCTATCTATCTATCTATCTATCTATCTATCTATCTATCTATCTATCTATCTATCTATATGTCTCTATCTCTATCTATCTATCTAGTGACTCTCAGGGCGGCGCGGCCCCCTTTTATACCCTTCCTGGACGATGAAGATGTTCCTGCACATGAAGATGTTCCTACACAGCAGCCATTGAGGATGTTCCTACACAGCAGCCAATGAAAATGTTCCTACACAGCAGCCAGATTGTGACATCACAGAGCATCCCTGTGATGTCACAATCTGGCTGCTGTGTAAGAACATTTTCATTGGCTGCTGTGTAGGAACATCCTCAATGGCTGATATGTAGGAACATCTTCATTGGCTGCTGTGTAGGAACAGTCTCATTGGCTGCTGTGTCTATCTATCTATCTATCTATCTATCTATCTATCTATCTATCTATCTATCTATCTATATGTCTCTATCTCTATCTATCTATCTAGTGACTCTCAGGGCGGCGCGGCCCCCTTTTATACCCTTCCTGGACGATGAAGATGTTCCTGCACATGAAGATGTTCCTACACAGCAGCCAGATTGTGACATCACAGAGCTTCCCTGTGATGTCACAATCTGGCTGCTGTGTAAGAACATTTTCATTGGCTGCTGTGTAGGAACATCCTCAATGGCTGCTGTGTTGGAACATCTTCATTGGCTGCTGTGTAGGAACAGTCTCATTGGCTGCTGTGTCTATCTATCTATCTATCTATCTATCTATCTATCTATCTATCTATCTATCTATCTATCTATCTATCTATCTATCTATTGTCCAGGAATTTACATCCAAACACCTTAAGCCTTTGTCTTTGTAATTTATCACCTCCCCCCAAGTCCCCTGCAAAACCCCAGTTTCAGTCTAATGTAAAACACCAACTCTCCCCCTTTTGTAATTGTAAACACACTCTGCATAGCTCTTCCTCATCTCTTTGTTTAAGTCAGAAGGGCCCCACCTTAGTCTTCCTCGTTTTGATTCAGACCTTTGTTTTCTTTGTTTTCTCATGTCACATGTCTTTACTCTTGGCCACGCCTGCCATTCATGTACAATGCAGTAGCCAATCACATCCTGGAAGCACTGTACCTTTGTTTGGACTGTACATAAGCCACAGCTAGAAGTGACTGACTTCACTTCTCTGACTGAACCACCTTTGCTGCGTTTGTCAGGAAGTCTTTGCGCAAGTATTTGATTTCATTCAATAAACCAGACTCAACCTTTTGAACGTATCTTGGTAAATCTTTGGACTACACCAGTCTAAAATAACTATCACAGTTTGGCGAACGGGAATGGGAGCACTGCCTGCGTTTGCTTCGGGATTCCAGTGGATAGGACTGGTCGGCAGACGTGTCGGTCCATATGGGCGTTGGAAAATCAATTTTCTCTCTTGCGCTAGAGCGCCAGCCGAGATTATTTCCTCAGTTCTACCACTGGATTCCTGAGGCTCACAGGTACGTTTAAACGAACCCTCTTATGGGTTGAGTTGTATTTGCCTTGATTTGGTTCAGCTTGTTGGTCTGGATTGTTTGAAAACGGAAAACCTCAGCGTGGGTATTTAGTAAGTAACTATCTAAGGAGGTTGTGAGCAGAAATAGATTTTATATCGTATTGTCTTTTGACTTCGTCCTTGTTTCGTTACGAGGGTATCAGCTGTTCAAGTGAGAGTTTGGCACAGAACAGGTTTCCTTTTGGCCGGTCGCGGGAGAGTTAACCGAGAGCCCGTTGAGAGTTTTGCTCAACGGAGATATAGCTTCGAAGTGATTGTTGATGTTCGTTGAAGAACGATTACCAACGAGATGGTAGCTACGGGAGTGATTGAGAGTTTTTGCAATCCGCGTTTCTTGGAGAAACGATTTCCCCTTTTCCCGGGTGGCTTGGTGAACCTAACGAGCGTTAGCTTTGACCAAGTGGCTGTGCAGTGTTTGGTGGACCTAAACTAGGTTTAGCTCTGACCAGGTTGCTGGTGCAGCCGGGCATGCTTGTTGTTTGTAACGTGGGCCTTTGTTTCGTCTTATACGTCTTATGTTTACTGTTGAGCCTCGGCTCTTGATTGTATGTTTGTTACGCGCGCCATGGATCCAGGTAAAGTATTGTAAAGTATTTTTTGTACACTGTTAAAATTCTGCTAGATTCCCAGTAGGCTAGCTAGCTGGTTGCCTAGGAGATAAGGAAAACTCCGCTATCGCGGTGTTCCGCCATTGAGCCAGAAGAGAACAAAGCACTTCGCTGACTGGGTGAGTACTAAGCGAATGTAATGTGTCTTAATGTTCTTTCCCGCCGTGAGTTAACTATAAGGTTTCCTTTCATTGCTGTTTTGGGGTTTTAGGCTGCGTCGTGATTATTTGGGATTTGTTTCTTTAAATTTCCCCGCGCTGCCAAAGACAACTTCCGGGTCATACATGCAACATTTTGGGATCACCACTAGGTGTCCCTGTAACACTAGTTATTAAGATATGCTAGAGGATGTAAAGAATTCTACTGCAAACGTCTAGCCTGAGGAGATTGTTGCGCTGAAGCATTACTCTGCGAGCGTTTGTTGGCAGAATTTCGTTATGTGCTAAAGCATTTTCGATTTCTTACATCCACATCTGACATTTTAGTGTTAAATTCTAAGATTCGGGCTCAGCTAGAGGGTTAAGGGAAAAGCCTGTTACTTCTCTAGACTGGTCTGTTTTTAAGATTTGGGAGAGTAGAACGAGAGAGTTTTTTTTTTTTTTTTTTAGGTCAGGAAGGAAAGATAAGGAGATTCAGCAAACAGTCTCTCCGCCATTTCCCCAGCAGAATAACTGATTTAAAATTAGATTCCCCCTCGATTTGTTGCGCCATTAGCCACGCCCCTTCTTTCTACGAGGTATTTGTCCGAACAGGTCCGGAAGGAAGAGCCTCCGATTTTGAAGTCGAGCGCCACCTGCTGGACTTCCCTTGAACAACCCATAAGGGAGATTTTAAACTAGCCAAGATAGAGAGTTTTAATTTTTAAGGGAAATAAACAGGATAAAATAGATGTAGAGCGAACTCAAAAGTCTGACAGGGTTGAATAGGTGTTTGATTCAGGAGTTTTGTTTCAATAGTCAATGAATGGCCATAAGCTGTTCGTTTTATGCATTTCTACTGTATGAATTTTCATTCATATAATGATAATGTGTTTTTTGAGGAGCTGGCATTAGGCCTTCTCCTCTGCTATTGAACCCAGTCTGTGTTTTGAGTCTTAATTTTCAGGTGCTATGGACCCTGGGCGGCAGGTCTTTGAGGAGCCTGGATCATGCCTTCCTGGGGACATTGGAACCTGCTATTGACAACTGTCGTTCCGGGAGTGATGGGTGAATGCCGAACCAGGAGACGGGCACAGGACACCGGAGGTTACTGGCCTGTTTCCCTACAGATAAGCGATCTGGGGTTCGTGAGATGCAAAGCCAACGCCACGTCACCAACTCACTGTGAGCGACAGATAAGTATGAAACATAGAAGAGACCATTTTGTCCGAAGCAGTGCCCAAATACTCTGTCCTCAAATGCAGAAGAGGGAGGGTTTAGATATACAAATTTTTAGCTATACAAATGAAGCTTTGATGGAGTTTTTTTGATTAGTTAATTGTAAATGAAGCCAGTTCATTTTAGTGTCATTTTCTTTGCCTCATCTCTATTTTTATCCTGACTTCAGGAAATTTTTGCTTTCACCCTTAGGGGGTGTTGTTTTGTTGAGGCGAGAATATGGTTATTTTATTTTCATAAAATCGTGAGAGAAATGCTAGAGCCAAACCCAATTGCCTTGATCATGACTGGGGACTGGGCGTATTGAAGTCATTCTAACGCTGCCCCTGATGTCACTGTAGGCTACTGCAGACTGGCTCTAAATGACACTTGAACAGTCACCCTGTTTAAGTTTTCCTGACAGAATAACAACATTTTTTCCCCAAAGCAGGAGCTTGCGCTTAACCATGTTTCTGAGTATCTCCTACAGACTGTTGAATAACCGTTCCTGACCAAAGAAGGGAACAGGGAGACCAGACCAGAGGACTCTCTTTTGCTCTTCTGTTTTGTCTCTGTTTGTCTCTCTCATCTGTGGATCCACAGACGGAGCACTTCATCAGCCTGTGCTGGAGGCGGGAGCGCCGAGACATTTCTGACCTACAAGCATCTGCTCCACCTGCGGAGAAAAAGAAATGAAGGACTAAAGTGAGGACCGCCATTTCCTGAGGCTAAGGAGGGGTTCCTGCATCACATCTCTCCTGGGGATTGGGTCCTGGTCCACGACCACAGACGAAGGAGCTGGAACTCGCCGAGGTGGCTCGGGCCGTACCAGGTTCTACTCATCACGCAGACAGCGATCTGAGAGAACTTCGTGGACCCATGCAAGCCATTGCCGACGGGTCCAAGCAGCAGAGGACGGTCCACCAGGGGATTGCAAACACCAGGAGATCAGAATGCAGCTGAACCAGAGGGCTCAGAGGCCAAAACCATGGGCCATCACACTGTCCTCTCCTCTGACGAGGAATCGGAGGAAAAATGACCTTGCTGGTCACCTCCTCACAAGATGCACCACACACGCACATACACCTGCACACACTAACATTGAACATAACTGATTCAAGCAACGCAACATTGAAGTTGCGATCTAGAAGAGAAGACGCCTTGCATTCCCCAAATGACATTCTATTGCCCAAAAGAGAAGTGTCACCTAAATGACTGTTGGGATACACTGTGAACAAGAGTGACCTTGACAGACAGTCACCGCCACACTCTCCTCTCCTCTGATGAGCAATCGGAGACTGACCTTGCCGGTCACCTCCTCACAAGAGTGAATGAACTTTGAAATAATCTGAAAAATATCATATTTGTTTACAAGAATTGCAATGGTTGAAACATGAGTTGATAAATAAGTTTGGGTTTTTCCTCTAAATTGACCAAGAGGTTTTTTGCCCCTCTTACACTGGTAACCATTTTATCTTTTTTTTGCCTTGTTAAATCAAGTTTGTTTTTTGGTGAATGGTTGTCCACTCTTAGACTATAAATAGTATATAATCATGTCATTTTTTTATCTTGTTTCCTGTCAAATTTCTGAAGCAAGGGGTTTTGGTGTGTGATTTTGCACGTTGAGAGAAAATAATTTAAAAAAAAAAAAAAGAGATTTTTTTTTTTTTTTTTTTTTTTTTTATTCTCCACCTAGTGGAGAGATTATTTCCTTTCCACATGTATAGCATAGCTGACTGTTTACACTGTGTTTGGATTTTATTTTTGTGTGCCTGTTCAGGCACAAATGAGGGATTGTCCAGGAATTTACATCCAAACACCTTAAGCCTTTGTCTTTGTAATTTATCACCTCCCCCCAAGTCCCCTGCAAAACCCCAGTTTCAGTCTAATGTAAAACACCAACTCTCCCCCTTTTGTAATTGTAAACACACTCTGCATAGCTCTTCCTCATCTCTTTGTTTAAGTCAGAAGGGCCCCACCTTAGTCTTCCTCGTTTTGATTCAGACCTTTGTTTTCTTTGTTTTCTCATGTCACATGTCTTTACTCTTGGCCACGCCTGCCATTCATGTACAATGCAGTAGCCAATCACATCCTGGAAGCACTGTACCTTTGTTTGGACTGTACATAAGCCACAGCTAGAAGTGACTGACTTCACTTCTCTGACTGAACCACCTTTGCTGCGTTTGTCAGGAAGTCCTTGCGCAAGTATTTGATTTCATTCAATAAACCAGACTCAACCTTTTGAACGTATCTTGGTAAATCTTTGGACTACACCAGTCTAAAATAACTATCACAGTTTGGCGAACGGGAATGGGAGCACTGCCTGCGTTTGCTTCGGGATTCCAGTGGATAGGACTGGTCGGCAGACGTGTCGGTCCATATGGGCGTTGGAAAATCAATTTTCTCTCTTGCGCTAGAGCGCCAGCCGAGATTATTTCCTCAGTTCTACCACTGGATTCCTGAGGCTCACAGGTACGTTTAAACGAACCCTCTTATGGGTTGAGTTGTATTTGCCTTGATTTGGTTCAGCTTGTTGGTCTGGATTGTTTGAAAACGGAAAACCCCAGCGTGGGTATTTAGTAAGTAACTATCTAAGGAGGTTGTGAGCAGAAATAGATTTTATATCGTATTGTCTTTTGACTTCGTCCTTGTTTCGTTACGAGGGTATCAGCTGTTCAAGTGAGAGTTTGGCACAGAACAGGTTTCCTTTTGGCCGGTCGCGGGAGAGTTAACCGAGAGCCCGTTGAGAGTTTTGCTCAACGGAGATATAGCTTCGAAGTGATTGTTGATGTTCGTTGAAGAACGATTACCAACGAGATGGTAGCTACGGGAGTGATTGAGAGTTTTTGCAATCCGCGTTTCTTGGAGAAACGATTTCCCCTTTTCCCGGGTGGCTTGGTGAACCTAACGAGCGTTAGCTTTGACCAAGTGGCTGTGCAGTGTTTGGTGGACCTAAACTAGGTTTAGCTCTGACCAGGTTGCTGGTGCAGCCGGGCATGCTTGTTGTTTGTAACGTGGGCCTTTGTTTCGTCTTATACGTCTTATGTTTACTGTTGAGCCTCGGCTCTTGATTGTATGTTTGTTACGCGCGCCATGGATCCAGGTAAAGTATTGTAAAGTATTTTTTGTACACTGTTAAAATTCTGCTAGATTCCCAGTAGGCTAGCTAGCTGGTTGCCTAGGAGATAAGGAAAACTCCGCTATCGCGGTGTTCCGCCATTGAGCCAGAAGAGAACAAAGCACTTCGCTGACTGGGTGAGTACTAAGCGAATGTAATGTGTCTTAATGTTCTTTCCCGCCGTGAGTTAACTATAAGGTTTCCTTTCATTGCTGTTTTGGGGTTTTAGGCTGCGTCGTGATTATTTGGGATTTGTTTCTTTAAATTTCCCCGCGCTGCCAAAGACAACTTCCGGGTCATACATGCAACATTTTGGGATCACCACTAGGTGTCCCTGTAACACTAGTTATTAAGATATGCTAGAGGATGTAAAGAATTCTACTGCAAACGTCTAGCCTGAGGAGATTGTTGCGCTGAAGCATTACTCTGCGAGCGTTTGTTGGCAGAATTTCGTTATGTGCTAAAGCATTTTCGATTTCTTACATCCACATCTGACATTTTAGTGTTAAATTCTAAGATTCGGGCTCAGCTAGAGGGTTAAGGGAAAAGCCTGTTACTTCTCTAGACTGGTCTGTTTTTAAGATTTGGGAGAGTAGAACGAGAGAGTTTTTTTTTTTTTTTTTTAGGTCAGGAAGGAAAGATAAGGAGATTCAGCAAACAGTCTCTCCGCCATTTCCCCAGCAGAATAACTGATTTAAAATTAGATTCCCCCTCGATTTGTTGCGCCATTAGCCACGCCCCTTCTTTCTACGAGGTATTTGTCCGAACAGGTCCGGAAGGAAGAGCCTCCGATTTTGAAGTCGAGCGCCACCTGCTGGACTTCCCTTGAACAACCCATAAGGGAGATTTTAAACTAGCCAAGATAGAGAGTTTTAATTTTTAAGGGAAATAAACAGGATAAAATAGATGTAGAGCGAACTCAAAAGTCTGACAGGGTTGAATAGGTGTTTGATTCAGGAGTTTTGTTTCAATAGTCAATGAATGGCCATAAGCTGTTCGTTTTATGCATTTCTACTGTATGAATTTTCATTCATATAATGATAATGTGTTTTTTGAGGAGCTGGCATTAGGCCTTCTCCTCTGCTATTGAACCCAGTCTGTGTTTTGAGTCTTAATTTTCAGGTGCTATGGACCCTGGGCGGCAGGTCTTTGAGGAGCCTGGATCATGCCTTCCTGGGGACATTGGAACCTGCTATTGACAACTGTCGTTCCGGGAGTGATGGGTGAATGCCGAACCAGGAGACGGGCACAGGACACCGGAGGTTACTGGCCTGTTTCCCTACAGATAAGCGATCTGGGGTTCGTGAGATGCAAAGCCAACGCCACGTCACCAACTCACTGTGAGCGACAGATAAGTATGAAACATAGAAGAGACCATTTTGTCCGAAGCAGTGCCCAAATACTCTGTCCTCAAATGCAGAAGAGGGAGGGTTTAGATATACAAATTTTTAGCTATACAAATGAAGCTTTGATGGAGTTTTTTTGATTAGTTAATTGTAAATGAAGCCAGTTCATTTTAGTGTCATTTTCTTTGCCTCATCTCTATTTTTATCCTGACTTCAGGAAATTTTTGCTTTCACCCTTAGGGGGTGTTGTTTTGTTGAGGCGAGAATATGGTTATTTTATTTTCATAAAATCGTGAGAGAAATGCTAGAGCCAAACCCAATTGCCTTGATCATGACTGGGGACTGGGCGTATTGAAGTCATTCTAACGCTGCCCCTGATGTCACTGTAGGCTACTGCAGACTGGCTCTAAATGACACTTGAACAGTCACCCTGTTTAAGTTTTCCTGACAGAATAACAACATTTTTTCCCCAAAGCAGGAGCTTGCGCTTAACCATGTTTCTGAGTATCTCCTACAGACTGTTGAATAACCGTTCCTGACCAAAGAAGGGAACAGGGAGACCAGACCAGAGGACTCTCTTTTGCTCTTCTGTTTTGTCTCTGTTTGTCTCTCTCATCTGTGGATCCACAGACGGAGCACTTCATCAGCCTGTGCTGGAGGCGGGAGCGCCGAGACATTTCTGACCTACAAGCATCTGCTCCACCTGCGGAGAAAAAGAAATGAAGGACTAAAGTGAGGACCGCCATTTCCTGAGGCTAAGGAGGGGTTCCTGCATCACATCTCTCCTGGGGATTGGGTCCTGGTCCACGACCACAGACGAAGGAGCTGGAACTCGCCGAGGTGGCTCGGGCCGTACCAGGTTCTACTCATCACGCAGACAGCGATCTGAGAGAACTTCGTGGACCCATGCAAGCCATTGCCGACGGGTCCAAGCAGCAGAGGACGGTCCACCAGGGGATTGCAAACACCAGGAGATCAGAATGCAGCTGAACCAGAGGGCTCAGAGGCCAAAACCATGGGCCATCACACTGTCCTCTCCTCTGACGAGGAATCGGAGGAAAAATGACCTTGCTGGTCACCTCCTCACAAGATGCACCACACACGCACATACACCTGCACACACTAACATTGAACATAACTGATTCAAGCAACGCAACATTGAAGTTGCGATCTAGAAGAGAAGACGCCTTGCATTCCCCAAATGACATTCTATTGCCCAAAAGAGAAGTGTCACCTAAATGACTGTTGGGATACACTGTGAACAAGAGTGACCTTGACAGACAGTCACCGCCACACTCTCCTCTCCTCTGATGAGCAATCGGAGACTGACCTTGCCGGTCACCTCCTCACAAGAGTGAATGAACTTTGAAATAATCTGAAAAATATCATATTTGTTTACAAGAATTGCAATGGTTGAAACATGAGTTGATAAATAAGTTTGGGTTTTTCCTCTAAATTGACCAAGAGGTTTTTTGCCCCTCTTACACTGGTAACCATTTTATCTTTTTTTTGCCTTGTTAAATCAAGTTTGTTTTTTGGTGAATGGTTGTCCACTCTTAGACTATAAATAGTATATAATCATGTCATTTTTTTATCTTGTTTCCTGTCAAATTTCTGAAGCAAGGGGTTTTGGTGTGTGATTTTGCACGTTGAGAGAAAATAATTTAAAAAAAAAAAAAAGAGATTTTTTTTTTTTTTTTTTTTTTTTTTTTCTCCACCTAGTGGAGAGATTATTTCCTTTCCACATGTATAGCATAGCTGACTGTTTACACTGTGTTTGGATTTTATTTTTGTGTGCCTGTTCAGGCACAAATGAGGGATTGTCCAGGAATTTACATCCAAACACCTTAAGCCTTTGTCTTTGTAATTTATCACCTCCCCCCAAGTCCCCTGCAAAACCCCAGTTTCAGTCTAATGTAAAACACCAACTCTCCCCCTTTTGTAATTGTAAACACACTCTGCATAGCTCTTCCTCATCTCTTTGTTTAAGTCAGAAGGGCCCC